>NC_060896.1:19237776-19495276 GCF_014805685.1 Silurus meridionalis | reverse complement strand
GATGGTGTAGTACGGGCAAGATGCTTTACTGCTTCTAAAAATCTTGCACATCAAATTGAATCATTATGAAACCTACAAGATGAAGGGTAGATCTGATCCTTACTGTCATTTATGTAATACATCTACAGTAGGCTCTTACCCCTGGTGGTCTAGTGGTTAAGATACAGCGCTCTCACTGCTGCGACCCGGGTTCGATTCCCGGTCAGGGAACCATCCCCAGCCACTCTCAGTGCCGGTCCCAAGCCCGGATAAATTGGGGAGGGTTGCGTTAGGAAGGGCATCCAGCGTAAAAACATGTGCCAAATCAAAACGTGCGGAGGATCCGCTGTGGCGACCCCTAACGGGAGAAGCCGAAAGAAAGTTTTTATCTACAGTAGGCTCTTACATGCACATGTTTTGGGAATGCCCAGTAGTGGTTCCTTTTTTAGAACTTAGTATGTTCTGTTCTTTCGGATTTCCTGTTTTTATATATACCCCGAGATCCCTTGATTTATCTACTGTTAGACGATTTTATTCTCCAGTTGAACGCTCATCAAAAAAGCACCGTATCAGCTCTAAGTACTGTGGGAAAAAAAGTCTATTTTGTAGTTATAATAGGAGCATCCATTCTCAAAACTTTTACTTGACTATCATATTTTAGAGATATTGTCTTGTTGGAAGGTTGCCAGGTTTAACGGTGAAAAGGACAACACTATTCAGAGTTGGACGACTATTGCAGTGATGTGGTAAGGTAGGCAAAAAAAAAGTAATACTATGGCTCCGAGTGGAAACCCTGTATGACCTTGACCACTGTACTGTAACAGGGTGTTACCGATCTTCTTATAGCCTCAGCCGTCTTTGTGGAGAGCAACATTTGAAATATTCATACCTCTTCTTTGCCATGAGGTGCCATGTTAAACATCCAGTGGTCAGTATGAGAGAATTGTACTAAAAGTTCTAAATTTTAACTACTCTAATACAAGATACAAAATTATGTATGGTCTTGTCAAAGAGACAAAAACCTGAACATGATTTATAGGACTTTGCATGATTACATGACATGTGACTTATCACTTGTGAAATTGTGAAGTTTATATTATTAATATTAATGTAAGCTTATATTTGTATATGCTTTTATAACCTTACTAGCTTATATTGTCATCATATGGTTTGCTACTGGTAACTAATTCTGTTAATGTTAGAGATCTTAAGCTGTAAAGACTGTGCAATTTGCATATTTATAGATTACGCATTTCCTTTTTTTTCCTTGTGTATAAGGACAATTTATTGATAAGCTGCCAAAACAGAAGTATATCATTCTGTGTAAAATAAAATATTCCCCAAAACAAATAGAAGCCTCATGCAAAGTATGACCTACTAAAACATTGTAATCTGTTCATTATTGAAACATCTAAATCTGAACATGTGAGACTGTAAGGCTAGTCAGCATCATTCTCTTTGCAGGGTTTCAAACTGTACTTGCAAAATTGCTGGGAGGGTTGCAAGATCATAGTAAGTGCCCCCCCTCCGAAAAAAAGGTTTAATGATGCCCCCAATGTGTGGCATCACTATGCACTGCAGATGCAGCATACCCCATTTTTGTGCCACTGGACTACTCTCTTGGAAACCTAATCACTGTCTTTAAACCAAATAATAAAAATCATGAGAAGTGTTAAATGTAATGTATGCCAAAATTAAATATGTTTAAATTAAGTTAAACATAGTAATTTAATAATGTAAATTAATAATGTTTGAGAGCAAATATACTTTGTAATATAGACAACAATAACGGACAGAAAAGTAGGTGCAAAGTTTATTTCATGCAAATGTTTCACAAAGTTTTACATTTTTTACAAACTTATTTATTCATTTTATGATGCATGTTAATATCTTGAATACCATAATATAAAGACAGGAAGTGTTCCAGCTTGGGCTTCAGAACATTTGAATTCTGTTGTGATGGAACATGTTGAGCTTTAATTGGTAATGAAGTGTATCCATTCACTTACTCATGGTTGCATTAAACTCTAGTTGAAAGCTGACGCTGTGTTGTGAAAGTAAGCAGTGATAAGAGCAGGATGGAGGAAGTGACACATTGTTGCTGGTTGATTTGTGATCAGACTGGTTTGTTTTAAGTGGCTACAACAAAAGGTGATGGAAATGTATCTATTGACACACAACACAAGTTCCTAATTTAACTAAAACTGTAATAATTCTGTCACTGCACACTCCCCACTCACACACACACACCCACACAAACCCGCACACACACACACACAAACACACACACAAACACACACACACACACACACACACACACACATATACACACATACACACAGACACATTAATTAATTAATGATTACATGATACAAATGCGATCATGATTTAAGTTGTAAAAGTGAAATTATACAAAAATACACAAAACAAAGTCTATGTCTAGTATGGATTTTTTATTCATATCATTGATTAATAATTGTCTAAATATTGATTTTAATGGAAAATCTAATCTAATTTTAATGCAATATAAAATATTTTAACATATCTCCTGTGGGTACTAATTATGACAGGTCCTCTAAATCTTCATTCTTCTTACACATGATTACATGGTGGGTTATTAGAGATTATAATGTGCTAATGAACCAAAATATTACAACATGGATGTGATTAGCAAATTAATTTCAGTGTACAGGGATGTAAGGATCAGTTACTTTACTAAACTGCATTTAATTCAGCTTACAGTCTTCCTTTCTCTTTTTATTCCCAAGGCCAAAAATAGCAAAGATTTTTAAGCTTTTAATGATTTTGACAACAGATATTTGGTCAGGAAATTAGCAAGAATTAAACAAATAGATAAAGTTGATATAGACAGGTTTGTCCATATCATTTCTTAAAATAAATAGTAAACTTGCAAATAGCTCTTTAGAGAAAAAGTCTATGTTGTTCCATTGAACAATGATTTAAACAAGTGTTTGAACAATTTACTTGCGATATTTTGAGACCAGACGTGTTGTTCATACAACAATTTAATTATCATGATTTTACCCTGATAATGTATGAAGACTAAGTGAATTTCCCTGTTTTTAGCTTTTAATCAAACAGTAACTGCACAAAGGTAAATGAGCAAATAGAGGCACAGAAGGTAACAGAAGTTCATTTGTTTCATTCTTGCTAGTATTTTGACCAATAATTTGTTGTTAAGATCATTAAAAGTTTCATAATTTGCCATTTTATGCTTAGTCCATTGATGCTATTATATATAACATTATATAAACAAAAAAGTCAATAACTGGAATAAATATAAAAACATCAGAAGAAAGCAGAATTTCCAAATATGTAGAACTTTACCTAAAACAATAGGTGATGCAAATGTATTTACACACAACATGAGTAAAAAACTGTTAAAAATATATCTACCTGCACACACACAGACACACACACACACACACACACACACACACACGCACACACACAACTTTGTGCGGACCTCCCTTTTATATAATAACAGTATTAATGGAACTAATTAGGACTATGCCTACTATAACCCTAAGCAAAGCCAGTTACTGAAAATAAATATTTCATAAATTAACAAAATGAGTAGCGTTTAATGCTCATTGCTTCCGGTTCACCGTGTCACATCATACAAAATGCATGCATCATCAGATTTTCACTTTGAACTATTTGACACCACTTGTACAAAACAAACAAACAAAAAAAATATTTTTTAAATTTAAAATAAGTATTTTAAATCAATGATAATTATATTTATAAATATTATAAATATTATTATTTGAATTGCCAGACAATCTGAAAATATTGGAAACCAAGAAGCCACAAAAATCTTCAAAATGCTATGCAAAAACTCCACACAGTAAATTTTATTCTGCATGTCTGATTTCCACAGCTGTCAAAATGATTCCAACAAAAAGTAACAGTCTTTAATTGTATTTTCTTTAACAAGATAATACAATTTTATAATTAATATAATAAACTAAACTATTAAAAACTTAAAAATAAATTAATTAAGTGGTTGAATGATGATTCAAATGTGAACAAGTGATCTATCTATCTATCTATCTATCTATCTATCTATCTATCTATCTATCTATCTATCTATCTATCTATCTATGTATCTGTCTGTCTGTCTGTCTGTCTGTCTTTCTGTCTGTCTATCTATCTATCTATCTATCTATCTATCTATCTATCTATCTATCTATCTATCTATCTGTCTGTCTGTCTGTCTGTCTGTCTGTCTGTCTGTCTGTCTGTCTGTCTGTCCGTCCGTCCGTCCGTCCGTCCGTCCGTCTGTCTGTCTGTCTGTCTGTCCGTCTGTCTGTCTGTCTGTCTGTCTGATATGTCAGGTAGAAGTACCCATCAGCAGGGTTTGACCCACCTGTATCTGGATTAGCTTGTGTTAAACTCCTCCCTCTTAACTCAGCAGTTAAATAGGCCTGAAACATTAGTGTCAGCACTGCTGTCTCTCTCTCTCTCTCTCTCTCTCTCTCTCTCTCTCTCTCTCTCTCTCTCTCTCTCTCTCTCTCGTTTTCTGTTCCCCTTCATACTACTAATTTTGCCATTTGCAACTCTCCTTTTGTGTTCTGACTGATTTTAAAACATGGAGGTGCAGGACTTTTGTTTAAGTGAGAACTTTCAATTTCTCAATCAAGAAAACAGGTACGTTTCTGAGATAATCATATGTAATATGTATATACACTTGAGTCATTTAATTACATGGGAAGAATGTTGACCCTATGTTTTACTATTTAATATCAGTCTGTGTAGATATAATGTATATGCCTTTTTAATATAATGTAATATATATAACATGCTAACGTTTTTTTATCAACTAAAAACAATAATTGGACTACCATCTCTCATAACCTGTTACTAAAGTGAAGTAAAATGTCAATGTCTGAAATGAAATAAATATCAGAAAGATAGTTACCTGTGAAAACATGGTTTATACATAATTATATGAAATTATAAGCGATAAGATAAAATTGTATAGATATTTCAGGACAAAACACATTGGTCCTAATTAGTATGTAAGATATTAGTGAAATTAGTGTCTCTCTCAAATTGTAAAATGTTTACATGAGGTTCCTGGATTGTTAATTATTTTTGATATCTTTTAGCATTGTGGATCTATGAACACTCTTTTAGCAATTCTTGTCTAATCCACCTTGCAGTAGTAAGGAGTTTTGTGATGAGACCCTTTTGAGAGCAGCATAAATAAAAAGTGAATAAATAAATAAATCAAGGGAATATTCAATTCAATTAAATAGCACACATCATAGAAATAATAAATAATAAAATTAAAATATTTCACTGTGACAGTGTGAGTAACTAGGCAACAATGTATTTTCCATTACATGATGTGTTTGTATGTCCCGGTACTTGCATAATCTTTTGCTACACACTCTACTGTATGTATATTTTCATTACAAATAAAGAACATACATTTAGTGCATAATATAAATAGGTGAATGGGATCACAACATATGTACAATAAAAAAATATATACTGTGATTGCACTTAGCATTGAATGCTCATTTAATATCTATCATCAATTAACTGACATACAGAGACATTTTCTGTTGTGAAAATGACAAAAGTAAGATAATCACTTGCAATATCGATTATAACAGTCCTTTAATCTGGTGTGCTTCCTTCACAGTCTCTTGGAACTCTCATCTTCTGATGATCCTCCTTCTCCACAAGAGCCAACCATTAAATCTGACTCCCCCATTTTAACACCACACAGCCTCAGTAGCACATCAGAGAGCAGTGGTTACAGTGTATTTTCCTCTCTCAATCCTTCACATTTCACTGCACAAGAGAGTGAAGAGCTACATCAGACAGTCTCCATCCTAAACCGAGACTATGTCCCCTCACTTAGCCATGGGCACAAACGCCTGTGCCTAGTGTGTGGAGACTTTGCCTCTGGGTACCATTATGGTGTGGCTTCCTGCGAAGCCTGCAAGGCCTTCTTCAAGCGAACCATTCAAGGTAATATTGTGCTTTTAATCCCGATTGTTGCTTCCCATTCTCTTCACATTCTTACGAGGAGTTTTCCATAAGGAAATCAAAAAGATGAGTTGAGATAGATTTCTCCAATTATAGAGAAAGACAAACTAACAGACAGGGTAACAGATACATGGATTGATTTGTGTGTGAAGACTCAATATGCTGTTATGATCACACGAGTGTCCCATTTGCAAACAATGGGAAAATGCCATTTTCAATATATTGATTAAAAAATGTTGCAGCTGTAGAGGAGACGCCTTAATCCTGTTTTTGTCCTCTTTTAAGCAAAGAGGACAAAAAAAAAAGATGTGTGAGAACCTTTTCATATGTTGTTCTCTGATGGTTCTAAAATGTTCCACCCTATCAAGAGGCAATTCAGTATCCCTTATAATTCATTGCAGATTTCTCCACAATTTGTAGGTACTTTTCTAATCAGTTTTTTTTTATATGTGGATGCCACAGGAAACATTGAGTACAGCTGTCCGGTGGTGAACGAGTGCGAGATAACGAAGCGACGGAGAAAATCGTGTCAGGCTTGCCGCTTCCAGAAATGCCTGAGGGCAGGAATGATGCGTGAAGGTGAGCTGTGTAAAAATGCTTATAATTAGAGACTCATATTTCTGTCTATTTGTTAAGATCAAAATGCCTATGCGGTGTATGTTTAGTATGTGTTACTCCACTATAGTTAGAAGAAGTAGGTTGTTCCATGTTGCTTTCGAGTAAATACAAAAACTTTATTAAATAATAACTGATCACAAGATCACAACTATACATTACCCTCTTGCATCTCATGAGAGTCACTGTGTATCTGTGTGTAACAATAGAAATTCATCCGTGTGTATGTTGTGAACTGTATCAAACCCATGCCAGAATCTTCAGAAAATCATTACTTTTATGGTTAATGAGGGTAAAATTAAGGCTTATGTTAGGAATTTGACAAAAGAATTTACTTACAATACAATTCTTATATATGCAATTATGTTGTACATATAATGTTACAGACTATATGCAAAATTCTACATACTGGAAAGACATTGTATAATTGTGTGTGGTTTACTGTACGCAGGCGTACGCATGGATCGCGTAAGAGGAGGCAGGCAAAAGTATAAACGACGCATGGATTCTGGCCTGTCTGTTTTCATCCAATCTCCATACACACATCCGGTTAAAAGCATCCGTAAGTCAGCTCACCTTCATCATTTTACATTTGTATGCATTTAAGCAAGGTTGTGAGTTTAAAATCCCAGTATGACCAATCTTCCACTCCTGGTCCTATGAACAAGGTCCTTAAACTTCAACTGCTTAGTTGTAAGTTGTTTTGGATAAGGGTTCTTGTCAAATGCAGTAAATGTACTGCACATATCATAGATTTACTACACTATTTTTCGTCCTGCTTATTTTGGAGAAAGACCAGGAGAATAACAGTCATGCACAATGTTCAAAATTACCTAGAATGTATCTAGTTTACTTTAGTTCTGCACTGTAACCAATGTAAACAATTGAAGTGTAGCTTTTAGGTTATCATCAAGCAAAATGATTTAGAACCTTTTTGGAATACAGTAATCCATCACCACATCGCGGTTTAGCTTTCGTGGTCTCACTGTAACACAGGCTTTTTTACATGGAACATATCTAATTTTGTTTTGCAGATTTTTTGCTGTATCGCGGGATTTTATATAGGTAGAATTGTTGTTATTTTAATAATTTTTGCGGTAAAATAAGCATTTTCTAGCCTAAAAAATGTAAAACAATATAAAAATCTAAAAAATATCCACTGGTGAGTACCCATATAGAATTTTTTATGTTAAAATTATGCAGGTTTAGCAATATTGAGAGTGTTTAAGAGCAGAGGAAAGGTTTATAAGAGTGGCGGGATGGTTTATAAAGCCTTAAGATATACAGGTATTCTGTATACTGTATTGTATACATATTAGTTTGCCACTTTGCGGATTTTCCCCTATTGCGGGGGGGTCTGGAAAATAACCCCCACGATAGGTGAGGGATTACTGTAATTTAATCCAACAAATTAGCAGACATACTCAGGTGAGAGTAATAATGCATTAATAATACATTGTGTGCTAATAAAATAATATGAATTTAAAATCATAAATATATCATGGAAAAACTAATATTCATTTTAATTACATATTCTGTCTAAAAATGTTGGAGAACTAGCTAACTTACCCCAGTGTTCTATTTAAAATTAGATTTAGCTCATGCCTTAAAAATGAAAACTCCTCATTTTATGCTTAGTGTTTCCTTGCTTATTGACATTTACTGGCATTCAATTTGTGATGAAATACTGTTATTATTTTAAGGTAATAAGGTGATTTCTCAGCTGTTGGCTTCTGAGCCAGCACCACTGAGAGCCTCTCCTGACCCAATGGCTCCTGACAGTGACCTTAAAACCTTGATGACCTTATGTGACCTTTTAAACAGAGAACTGCTGGTCATGATCAGCTGGGCAAAACACATACCAGGTAAAAGCATAGTGGAAAATAAAGTATAATAAACCATTCACGAATCTTCTATATTAAAGCTGATTATGAAATATAATCCTCTCACACCGATCTGTCCATCAGGGTTTTCTTCACTCTCACTGGTGGATCAGATGGCTCTGCTGCAAAGTGGATGGATGGAAGCGCTGCTGCTCTGTGTGGTGTGGCGTTCACTGGCGTCAACTCAAGAACTGCAGTTTGCCGAAAATCTTTGTATGAATGAGCCTCAGTGCAGAAACGCTGGCCTGCTGGAGCTTTACACACCACTGAGGCTCCTCATCGACAAATACCAACAACTCAACATCAGCCACGAGGAGGCTGTAACACTCCGAGCCATGGCACTCGCCAACTCTGGTACACAAATACACAACTCCAAATCAAAGCATGTGCAGACATACATACATATACATTTTGCAGCATGTACACAGTTGTTATACATGTCTAAATATCTGTTGTGATGTTCTGAGATAAAACCAAGACTAATTGTGTTGGACCGATTAAACATACGCACTTCTTTCAGTTGTGTAATACAACATATGTGTGATGTCAGCTTCTCAAGGAAAAAGCTTGAGAAGCTGACATAATCATAGCTAACATAATCATAGCTCAATATTGAATGAATATTGTGCTATGATTATCATAGTCAGAGGGTTAATGTGACCATTATTTCCCATTCCACTCTTAGATGCAGAGCATGTGGAGAGTGGTGACAGTGTGCTGCGGTTTCAGGACGGCCTCCATGAGGCACTGCAGGACTATGAGGTGAATGAGCGTGTAGCTGAGCAACACCGTGCAGGCAGACTGCTGATGACACTGCCACTACTCAGACAGAGCGCACACCGAGCTGTGCAGTGTTTTCGCCGTCTGCACCTTCAACAGCGCGTGCCCATGCACAAGCTTTTCTTGGAGATGCTGGACACCAAGATTTAGAATGATTGAAATTTGCATGTGGGTAAAAGTGTTTTTTAATCATTTGGAATTATGGTCATTCAAAGTGCTGAAAATGATAAGGGATGGGATGTTTTAATTCTGGTACTTGATCAGTGGCGGGCCGTGCATTTGGTACCTGGGGCTTCAGTGGGGACTTACCCAACTTAATTCACCTCTTAATACCACCACTATCACAATAACCATCAATACTATACAAAAACGTAATATAACAATGTGTGGCATTACAGAGAAAGAGGCATTTCACATATAGAGGGTGAATACCATTTTACTAAAACTAGCTCCAAACCTCTACACTACCACCGCAACTGTGCCACCTACAGTTCAGCAGTTCAGAATCAATATTTGTCTAATAACATGACAAAAACATAAACATAAAAATAGAAATAAACTCAGAGCTCAGAGGCTGTAAGCCAGTGGTACCGCTCGTATTCACTGATCTGGAAGTGGAGAACAAGCCCTTTCCCGGGCTGGGACAAGCTAGCTAGCTTCGGGGTTGGCCGACCTCCTCACGATGTCTAGCGTTTCTTGAAAAATATTTTTAAGTATGTCCGAGACCAAATAAATTTCTCTTCCTGCATAGGCATAAAAAAGTCTAACTCAGATGTATTAACGTGTGCAGAGCTACACACGTGTTTTGCCAGTCGAACTTGGCTGTAACAGTTTCCCTCTGACCAACCAATCAGAGGACGGAAAAATGCTGATGCTATTCTGGGCCAGCTAGCTGCCCTGTGAGGCCAATTTGAAATCTGACTGGTTAAAGAAACAGAGCTATTTATTAAGGAGACTAAGGTAAAAGAGGCAGCAGTACTGACTTTGAAGGCCCTGGGCAGATTAGATTGACATGGCAGAACATAGAGGCTGAAATCTAATTGGACAAAAAATCTAATATCCACATACACGTACTGGAAGCAGTGCAGCCAAGAGAAACTCTTTGGGAATAAATTAATACAATTTCATAGAACAAATATTAGAATTTAGGTTGTAAATGTAGATCAGTGCTTCTGATAGTGTTTAGGCCAGCAGAGAAGGGTTTGCTGGACCTGACTGCTCGCACTGTACTTGATAAATATCAGTACAAGATGAAAATACTTCAGGGAAAGGTTTTCACGTTTCAGGTATTCTAATGTGAAGGAGTTTTAATGAGGTTCTTGAAGATTTTGTTTTAAAACCATGTAATGAGTTCTTATTTGATTTTTAATGAAATACACATTGTTTAACAGCAGTGTTTAGATCATGATGGAACGCAATATAAACAAAAGATTCTGAATACTACTGCATTTGTTTTCTGCTACTTTGTAGTAATTTGTACAGTATACGTATAATGCTGTGCTGTTCTGAAAATATCAAGCATGAGCGCATATTGTAATCAAAAACAAGTTAAATTTAGTCTGTAATGTGTGAATTTACACATTCTGTGCTTTAAGGGCTGAAAGGTAATGTGTAAGTGTAAATCTACACATCCTGTGAATGAAGGGCTAAAATTGTTTCCTATGAATGAAGGAAATTTACCAATGTTTTATATATTAATTCATCTTAAAATGTGATATTTAGATATGATTAACTGTAAGTTGTTTTGTTATTGAAAAAGTTTATATATATATATATATATATATATATCTTCTTTGAATTTCCATGTTAACTTAATAATGTTTAAACTTTATCAAATGTTTATTAAACTTTATTAAATATGTAAAGTTTATCATTTTGCTTTTAAATGAAATCTCACTGTACTTCACTATAATTGACTATTTAATCTTATTTATTAACTATAATAATGATTATCATTATTAATTTGTAAATAAACTATTTATTGTATATTGATTGTTTTTGTTGTTTGTTTGTTTAAATTTGTTTTGTTTTTGTCTGGATGACCTTTTTGTATTAGTTTCTACTGTGTCATGTAAAAAGATCATAGTTCAGCTTGTTATATTAGGCTGTGCTTGATTTGTTGCTTGCATTAGATGGAGTATTAAAATTAAGTAATATAAAAAACAGAAAAATCTAATAAGCATTGCTCCAGCGTCCCCGTTTTGATTTTAAAAGTGGTATGTGGTCTGTGTGGTAATATTCCAGGTTCTTTTGTCTTCCCACAGTTCTATAAACAATCCCATTAAGCTGATTTGGGAAACTAAATCGGCAATAGATGCCTTGCAAAGGATTAACTTCTCAATCATGATGTATAACAAACACATAACAAATGTGTCAAACAGTCAACTCACTGCAGCAGCCTGCTTTCAAAACTGCATAACATCTATCCATCCATCCATCCATCCATCCATCCAAGTACAGTAGGTATGTATGCATGTGTGTGGTAATAAATCATGTATAAGAACCCATCATTGGAGTTTGACCCACCAGTTTCTGGGTTAGTGTGTTAAATTCCTCTTTCTCAACTCAGCTGTTAAATATTATTATATTATATTATATTATATTATATTATATTATATTATATTATATTATATTATATTATATTATATTATATTATATTATATTATATTATATTATATTATATACAGGCTACTATTGTTTGTTTCTCTAAATATATGACATGCCTAAATTCAGAATTACATAAATGTAAATGCTCTATTAAAATAAATAAATAAATAAAAATATATCAAATAAAAAGAAAAACATTTCCCCTTAGCACTCCTATTTGAAACTGTACTGGGGATTCACACCAACCCTGTGTCCCTGTGTTATCACACTTCCCCCAGCTGGAAAAGGGGAGATCCATGATGATCACTTCTCTCCAAATAGAAATGTATTGTAAGAAAAGCCTTGCACTGGCAATAATTTAGATCCTGCATATCTATGGTATATTGGCATCGAACCGGTATCTGAAACAAAAATACAATTCTTAGTTCCACGAGACCAAAAGGAAGAACACATAGTGGCTTTAATTAGTTGATATGTACCACATGCTGCTCTGGCATCATTAATAATTAATTATAGATTGTCCTTCTTCTTCTTTCTTCTTTCTTTCTTTTTTTCTTTCCGGGCTTGGGACAGTCACTAAGAGTGCACTGGCTTGTGCAACCCTAATAGCTGGGTTCATAAATTATAGATTGTATATTATAATAATTATTTGAGAAAAAAAATGCTTTAATAGAATTAACATTTTATTTTTAGATTCTGTAATTGTTCTCCAGCTTAAGTAGTCAAATGTTCAAGGAAGCATATAAAAAGATGTACAAAGTATATTTTGTTACGTCTTACTATAGATAACTTTTTATAAATATTAAATAGTGACTAACTAAATTCTGAGGTAATATTGAAAATCTAAATGAGCACAGAAACAAAAAACTGCAGCAAGTGAAGGCTACAAAAAGACCCACCTGACAAAGCCATGACTCCAGAGCAAACAGAGCATGTGGTTGAGGAGGTGCAGAAACAAGAAGATGCAAATAAGAAAATCATGCTTGTCCAGCAGGGACAATGGATGCAATGGAAAAGTGTGCAAGGACGGATAATCAGTGACAGCAGATTATCGAGGCCAGCAGTATCCTGAGATACTAGTGATTCTGATTTAACCTGATGCTCTACATTTGCCTGAAGTTCTCATCAGTTCGAGACCACTCACAGCATCTATACGAGTAAAGATACATGACATTACCATGGGTGGGATTACTTAGAATCCATCAAAAATGGTTTTGGTTTGCAATTAATACAAACTGTTTTATTTTGATGGATTAGGACTTTTTTTTTCTTCACATTTTTTAACTCAAATCTCCTTCAACAAAACAGACTTCATTAAAACTACTACAGCAGATTTATTATCATCATTATTCAGTGTTTTCCCCCTATTTGCCACAATACCCTCCGACTACAGTTTATTAGAAAAAAACGTATATATTAAAATCAAATCTAGATTTTCAATCTCTTGTTGTAAAGCTTCTATGACAATTGTTAAAAGTGCTACACAAATACACAATTCATACCACAAACAGAAATTGAAGAATAAAATTCTTATTGAGAGCCTTATCGTGTACTTCAATCACCGAAAGGTCTTAAACAGTGGTTTGGTGTGGATGCACCCGATCAGATGCCAAACCATCCTCACACAAGGATATTAAAAGTTACATTAAAAATAGCACCTCAATCAGGTCTTGAAAAGTCTGGCATTAGGAATAAAGACAAAAGCACCAGTTTTTTTTAGCGCCCTCTAACGGTCAGTAAGCTCAGGCCAGTAGCATTAAGTAGGAAGGGAGCAAACCAAGGAGCCAAGAATATTCAAGGGGAATAAAACTCTACAGGTTGTTTCGATTACAGAACCAACTTTTATGTTTTAATCCTTAATTAAATGTTGGTTGCAATGCAAGAATTAGAGTTTTAAGAGTTGTGCAACATGAAAGTGCTTCAGAAAAGTGTTTGTTGTACAATATTTATTTGACTTTGATGTGACATGAAGTGGAATATACAGATATTTATACATTGTATGGATACTTATGCATACTGAATATTTACTACATTTAAACCTATTAAATTCCCAGCACATGCACCTACAGGTCAGACAAACAATAAGCACTAACACAACTGTGTGACCGTTCTCATTTTTAGAATTAATTTAATTATAATAATTAATATCATTTGATGTGTAATGAACTTTAATATGAATGACCAAAATAACAAGCTGGGAATTTAAGGGGTTTTATACTATTCAACATGATTATGTGAAGAAGAAAAAAAATAAAATAAAGACAGCAAAATGAACAAAACTTTCAATATTTTCAGGCCAGTGATTGAATCTCTAAAAGAACATCACAAGCTTACACCCGTGAATAAAACGTAAAAAATATAATGTGCATGTGTGATTGTGTCTGTCAGCAGGCAGTATTTATGAGTAACCTCGAGGAGCCCTTATTAGTCTTGTCCTAGGGATTTGTCTACTCATTTCACCTATTTTAAACACCATACAGTAAGATCACAAACCATGATGTAAAATATCAGCATAAGACTAGCTAGCATAGAGAGAAAAGAAAAAAACTGACTGAAGGTTAAAATGCATAGGTTAACACATCATTCCATATATTCTAACATAATACTCTTGAGTAGCTCTGTATTAAATTTACACAGTAGAAATTTCCTGGAAGCGTAAGCATCTGGACACCTAGGTTTCCAATACTTCTTTAATGCAGCCCTGAAGGACACACCTTATCTCAAGAAAAGATAAATAAATGATTGAGAAAAAAAAAGGGAATGAAAAAATGTCCAGTTAGCAATAGGTGCAAGTGGGTGTGTCCACTAAGATGTTAACTAAGCAGTATTTTCATAAGTCAGCCAATTAGAAGCTGGTCTCATTCATATGTGGCTTGGGACTGGTGGGTGGTGGGGAAGAGGGGCTTTTGGGGCTTTCTGCTTTAGGCCCTGCATCAGGGGGTGTGGTTTCACCTACAAGCAAAGTCTGTCCCCGTCGTGGAGATATGGGTGTCTGTGATCTGTTTGTGCTCAGATTTGATGAAGAGGCATGGCACGGGACAGCAGGGGAAGGCCACCTGGACGCAGATGATGATAAATGTGGTCTGAGGCCGAGCCGAGCTTCTGTTCCCGCAAAGTCTGAGATCTTGGCTCGTTCCTGACATCGCTCTACAAAACTGCCTCTCCGAGGGGCAAAAAGACCATCCCTGTCTCTTTCTCGTTCCTGGTGCCGGTCCTTTTCCCGTTCGCCCGTGTTGCTGCTGAGAGAGCTCATGCTGACACCGAGATGGGGAGGAATATCACGCATTCTTAAGAAAGCCTGCTGAGGTCGTGGAAGAGTGGCACCACGAGCGCCAGGAGGACCAACACGGGCACTCTCATTCGACTGGGACTGCAGACTATGGAGAGGGAAAAAAAAAGACAGAAGAATTTCAATAAAGTAACTGAAACTAAAATTGTTCACCTCATCACATCCAGCCACGTGACTTAAGAAAACAGGAAAAAAATAACAAACTAAATAAAGGGTAGGAAATGTAGAGGAAATAAACTGTGGAAAAGAAATAAATCTGCCAGAAAGGACGAGTGAATAAAGAGTAAGAAAAAAAATGTAAATAAAAAAAGGACAAGCAAGCAAGGAAACAAAAAACTGTGGTAAAAGAAAAGAAGGAAACAAAGAAGGAAGGATGAAAAAAAAAAAAAAGAAATGGATGAGAAAACCTGGTGAAACAAATGCAAATTAATGAATGATATATAAAAGGAACAAGTGAAGTGAAACAGGTACTTTTTATTCAATCAAATTAGAGTTTCATGGTTCTTTGTTGGGAATTTCATTATCATTTATAAAGAAATGCACAGAATATGTATATGTAGAAGTGTTTCCAAAAAAGTACACAATTGCACTTGTTTAAATAAATATGAATGAAAGTATGAAACTATATGCATATTAACAAACTTCACCTTTTTACAAGAGACAACCAATATTAATAA
Source organism: Silurus meridionalis (assembly GCF_014805685.1). Taxonomy (NCBI): domain Eukaryota; kingdom Metazoa; phylum Chordata; class Actinopteri; order Siluriformes; family Siluridae; genus Silurus; species Silurus meridionalis. The sequence continues at coordinate 19,479,419 of NC_060896.1, read as the reverse complement.
ATTAATTAATTCCATACCTGCATCAATGCCTATTTTCATAGCAGAATCAAGGTAGGTAAAGCAAGACATTTTAATATTCCTAATAGCATTGCAAAAAACTTATCTTACAGCATTTCAACAGTCAAAAGCTAGCAGCTATTCGAGGTCCGACACTTCAATACTTAATAAGAACTCAAAGATTTTCTTTAGAGACATTCTGGAAGACTTTTTAATGCATATTTAATCGGGAAAAAACATTGTCTAGTGTTGTTAAGAGCATAACAGCCCATTAATATATGTGTAATGGGCATTTTTGTTTTACAAGGATCATGTTAGGATCACTCTTTACAAGGATCACTCCCATTAGGGGTCACTGTGCCGAAAGAAGAAAAAGAAGAAGACGACGACGACGTTAGGAGAACATTAGAGACATTTTTGAAGCCCTCTTTAACAAAAAAATAACGACTGTTACTAACCTTTATTCTGTTTAGCTAATATGCGAACATATTTAGAGCTTGGTACATAAATACATTAGTTGATTTGGAGTTAGCTAGTTGGGGACCAGTAAGCATCTGATAAGTGCCTTTGATAAGCATTTATCTCCCTCCTTGATGTCCCTCTTCAAGTGTATACGTATGTAATAAATGTGTGTGTGTTTACCTGCAGGTAGAGTTGCGAGAAGAGTGTGTGAGCGAGGCAGCAGGACTCATGTCTGGTGTTCTGGTCAGTGCCAAGTCACACTGATCCAACAACTCCAACAGCTCCTCCTCAGTGGGACCTCCAAGTGCTGCACACAGGCAAACACAAGTTAAAATACTTTGATTAAAGTTTGGAACTTCTGCCTTTATATGCACTAATGAAATGCCAACCCTAACCCTCCCTTTCTCGTGATTTCTTCTGTATTAATTCACTTGCCTTTTATGTCCACCTTTGCTGCAATCTCCATGGCTGTTGTGAGGTCCCACATCTGAATGCTACCGTTGCCATGGCCACTGAACAGGAAGCGGCGTGGCCGTGACCCGATGCGGCTGGACCCCTCACACTCGTGAACCACGAAAGCTGTAATTGGGGTCCCATCCACAGAGCGCACCTCACACACCCTGTGTACATGCACCATTGTTCATTTGAGCATTTCACTTATGTTCTTCCTCAGTTACTTTGAATTGCATCCGTATTGCTGGCTTTCCAAAGCGACAGAGTTTATTTGGCACAAGCTTTATTTTCTAGATAATTTGATAAAGGAGAACTGTGAAATTTTTTTTATAACCTAAATTTTTTTTAAAAAATTGAATAGAAACAAATTGATTGAAACATTAAAAAGATCTTTCCTACCTTTTGCCATTAGAGGATAGACGTACGTAAAGCTTATCAGTGTCGGGAACGACACGCTGGATAAACACTTGCTGCTCGTCTCTCTCTCCATATGGACCTGGGAAACGTGTCAATATAAATAAATAAATAAACAAAAAGGACCACATATGTTTCTTTACACAATATATAAATACAGATTTATATATATAAACAGATTGTAGGAAGTAGTAAGAAAGCTAAGAAAATAGTACCGAGCATATTAAAGGAAAAATTAGTTTCTTTCTTAGGAAAGAAAATCCTCTCCCCAAATATTAGATCAAGTAGGGGGTAAGGCTTCAAGATCTAAAATGTTTTAACTAATAAAAATCCAAAAATGGGAACTTTTTTATTTATTTGTTATTATTTTCAGATTTTTTTTAAAAGCCAAATGACGACATCTTAAAAAGGTGTACAATGATATAAGCATGCTCAAATCATACATTTCTTTACTAATGAGATTTCTTGCTTGAGCAACTATTTTTGGGATAAAAGCATAAAGGGGTGCCCTTGATATTTCTTTTGTTTTTATTTTTAGAATTGCTTACCTATCTCAGTGCCAGCACTGCAACCTGCATGTCCATCAAGATCATCCAGTGAGAGGATTTTGAATGAGCTAAGGGGGGTGGAGCCTGGTTGAGTGGAGATCATTCCTCTGAACCGTGTTACAGTCCAGGTGCGCACATGGTTATTATCTGCACACACTGCAAATGCACAAATACACACAGATGCCAATACTTGTAGGTGTTTCATCAATAAATAATATACAGATTTTAACAGTGCAAAATGGTTTCATATTTGAAATCATTCTGAAAATTTGTGTGGCAATTATTTCTAGATCTTAAGAGAAAATATGTTGTTTTGTAAACTCAATAGGAATACAAAGTAGTGACAAATATTTCAGTTTATAGCTGTCATTAAGAAATAGCTGTTAATGCCTCGGCTGACCAGTCCGAATGGTGTACATAAGATTGTACTTAGAAAGCAAAAGAAAAGCGTGTGTGTGTGTGTGTCTGTCTGCAATGTTGTACCTGAGATAAGGTGTTTCTCCGACAACATTATTTTAGTAACAGGACTCCGATGAACACTGAATGTCTGAAAGAGTTGCGGCCCCGAGCCAACGGTTTCGGGGTGCTGAACAATCACACGCACAGCTCCTGAGCTGGTGCCATATGCAATTTCGATCCAGTTCCCACTGTCACCTGTTACACAAACACAATATAACATGCTTCATTTTCAATATAGTCTTTTTCAAATCGCTTGTGCAATGTCCTTAAAATTGCTTGAATCCATAAACCGTGTATTTATAAAGTTCACTATCTTAACCTTAACTATCAGCAACATGCATTCCATGATTATCCCCACCCCCCAAAGTATTTTTCAGCCCACACTCAAATCAGTGTACTCCGATGTTAAACTGTGGAGCTCTGACACAGTGTTTGAAAGTTGGATTTATGTCTGCATTTTAATTTAATTTATTTGCACCTGAATGGAGCAATATTTTAGTCTCTGGGCTTTTTAAACCTCTGTGATGCAAATTTGATTTTGTTTTTCAATAGCATGTCACTTCTTTTAAATACCAATATAACAATAAATAAAATGTAATATTTTTCATTCTCAAACAGTTCCACCACAGACCCATATATTACTGTCATTATTTTCAAATAAAAATCCATTGTTTTAAATGTATAAATCAATAATAGCATCAAAAGAGAGTTAATTGTTGAAAACTTTTCACTGTATAAAGTGTAAGATTTTTTATATTGTTTATGTGCCACTGCATTAATCTTCACAGATTTGTGTGTAGAACCCGACAGGAATAATCTTGTCAGTATAGCATTAAAAAAAATTATGTATACTGCTCTTTAAAACTGTTAAATATTATGTAGTGTGTGTGTGTGTGTGTGTGTGTGTGTGTGTGTGTGTGTACGTGTATATCTTACTCGTTTTTGGTGTACAATAGACGCTAAGTGCTGTGATGGCATCTTCGCTGGGATCTCGGTACAACTCAGTCACCAGTAAATCATTATCCTTCATCCTTAATGGAAACTTTTGTACATCTAAAACACAAACACAAACCAATTGCACGTGGAAATTTAGACAAATTGTGGATAATTCAAAAGATTACATGAAACAATAAATATATTTCACAATACAAACGCTCCCCAAATTACGAACGAGTTACGTTCCCGAATGACCGTTCGTACTATGAATTTATTTGTAAGTTGTTAGTGTGTTCGTTAATTTATATGCATATCTCCTAATGATGTAAGAGCTATAAATAACTATCAAATAAACAATACAATATACTAAAACAATTCGAAAGACTGTTTACAATATTTTGTATTAAGTCATTGAAAAAAGAATACAAATTGATAAAAAAATAAAAAATAAAAAAAATGCACTTTAAAAAAAAAAAAAAACTCGTTACGGTAGACGACTAGCTAGCAGCGGCTCTCCTCCGTTTTTTATTTTTTCGACCTCGAACAAATCTCTCAGGACAGGTTCGTTCATATCAGCAAAATTTTCGTAAAGTGGGGAGCGTCGATATCTTAAATGTGTGTGAAATACTGTCACTACAAAGTAACCAAGTGTCTGTAGTTATAAATAAATATATATAAATCTGGCAATTACACATTGAGCAGAAGGGCATTACTTCTCTAAGATGACATTTTAATTGTCGGATTTTGTAAACTTTAAGATTCTTGTTCACATTTGTGTCAATTAGCTTGCATTGTATATAAACACAAAATAATGCAATCAATAAATGCGAATTTTACCAAGGAAGCGGAGGAGACTTAATGTTTCATTTTGTGTCATATATCCAAATGCAGAGGTCACTTTAATCACTGCAACATAGCTGAATTCCAACAATTTGAATGCGCTCATACCATTTTTATTTAAAAATCCAAGATAAATGAGATCCGTTGTTATATACGCTACAAAGCAAGCGCGAATGTCAATTTTTTGTTAATTATTTAAACATTGATGAATGTTCGATATGTTAAAAATGATTGCCATTGTTAGGGTTGGGAAGTGTCGTATTACCACTTCAGCAAAACATATGTAAAGTGAATGGTGTGAACCTCATAATACTCACCGATGTAGTAAATAGAGCCGTTATTACAGCCAAGGATAAGAAAGGAGCCTGCTGTGTCATAACTGTTTATGGGAACCACATCCTGATTCTATAATCATGTGCAGACACAATAACAAGATATTTCCATTTAGATAAAATTATATATAACAACAAAGAAATATAAAAAAAGAAAATACATATGAATAAATATAAAGTCATATGATTGTGCAAATCTCGAGAGAACTGATCACACCAAGACTGCTCATTACCATCTGATTTTTGCTCTTGCACAATTTATTACAAAAATGATTGTAGTAATACAGTCACTGGAAAGAACAGCAGCATATCTGGTTCTAATTTTATTTTTCACTTCAAATCTGAAGAAAAAAATAGTTGGAAATATTTTTAAAGATGTAATTATTAAAGTTTTCTCTGAATTACAAAAAAAAGTGTCTTTGAAGAAAAGAAAAAAAAAAAAAAAAAACACTATGTCCCTGTTAATTCCCCCCCTGAAAGATTACGATACATTACGATATATATTTGATTTAAACAGAAAGATAAACAACCTGCCAGTGTTTGGTTACAGCGTTCCACACACCCACTTTCCCAGTATGGCTTGTGGCGATGAGCTGATTCCCTACAAAGAACAGAGCCTCCACTGGCACACTTAAGCTAAAGACACCTGCAAAAACATAAAATACATTTCAACTTTATATTTTTATCAGCAATTATTAGAGTGTAATATTGTTCACTTATTTGATATCTGTAGTAATTGTGTATAGCAGCATTTTTTTCTGGAATAGCTATGGATGAACATATAAACAGTTCATTACATTAAATACACATTATATATTATGAATACAATCCGTTGGGGTGGAGAGTCTCAAACTAAAAAACATTCTTTGCCTAAAAAGCACTTACTAATGTACAAAGGTGCGATGGCACTATTTAAATGGCAACAATAATGCTTTTGAATCGTCTATATCCAGACAAAATATTTCCAAGTGCTGACAGTGAGAGTCTGCGTGATTTCAGTTATGTTACACAGTGCTAATGGTTCCTGGAACGAACTAGAAAGATTGCATTAGGAAGTTATAAAGCATCTAGTGAATTTCTCGTTTCAATTCTAAACCATAAAAAGAAATCGTACCAATCTCATTTCCATTTCCATCAGCGCAGACTGCCCATAATATGATTTCTGTACCAGACGCCACCGCAACCATCTTGTCGTTGTCTGCTAGTGACCCGCCCATGACTTTCGCATTGAGTGCGACCCGATCAATGATCCAGTCCAATCTGGGGCTCGAAAACACTTGCTGCCAACCTGTCGACTCCTTAACCCTGAAATTGAAGGGAAAGAGGGCAAGAGGATTTTTATTTTATCGCAATTATGTAATTAATAATTGGGATAATTCAGACATTGCCTATTGTTAAAATGTCACTTTCTGTCTATATTGCACTGCTTCATCCACTATGCCTCTTTGCAATATTCATAAATTGTGCATCATTGCACTACTGTATATTCCATCCATATTTATTCTGTATCATACATGCATTCAAATATGTTGATCATTTTATTTAAGCATGTCGTATTCACAGCACAATTCTTGTGCAGTTATACTGTATATTACAATATATACCATATTTTACTGCACCATCTGTAGATTAATCACTCTCACCCATGCACATATAGACACATACCCTCATTTACCACATTGCTATTTTTTGTAAATAGGCCACTTATGCACTTCTGGTTAGATGCTATCTGCATTTCACTGGCTTTGTACATGTACTTTGCACAATGAAAATAAAGCTGAATCTAATCTAATGTAATCTAATCAAATATAATCTTCCAAACACCTTTCCGATGAACTGGAAGACTGGAGCCCAGTCCTTCTCACTAAAATGAAAACCACAACAATTCCCATGTCTTAACTGTTGTCCATATAGTGTATTTACTAGTTACGCACATACCTGTAACACACCACAAACTGTGCATAAGCCACTGCAATCCAGTTGTGATGCCCACATATGATCCGAACCATTCCTGGATCTGCACCCGGACCTGATTAAACAACAGAGAGAGGTTTCGCAAGGTGGACCTTTTCCAAACCTGCACTCTAGTCACTCTTTCTTCAACATAAATGCTCACAGACTAAACCGCATCAACCTATCATTTATTAAACACAGTCACCAGCATCTCAAAATCAGCCGTTCCGTGTTCAAGTCTTAAATCTAGGAAGGTCACAAACATTACCTCTGAATGGCTGACTGCATAAGTGCATTTCATTAGACCAGGGGATAGGATTCTTTTATTACTAGTCTAGAGAGCAACATGTACAAAAACAGCACCTTAAATGGTGAATAATTTGCGGCTCTGAGCATGCTTGTATAAAGAAAGGAAAATACCTGACATTTTCTCTTCTGTTGCACTAGTTTTTGCCAGCATGCCTGAGTTGCCCAGGTTGGGTGGCATTGTGTTGCTACGACGAACCATGGCTCTTTCCAGTGGGATGGCTCGTCCAGTCATGAACTGAGTCCCGGCAACGCTGTGCCTGTTCCTGCGCTTTACAGGATACACTGAGACACGTACAGTTGCGGGTTATATAGTACAGAATTCATTAAAGAACAATAACTCAAAGTTAAACACTAATACATTAAACAAACTCAATATTCATTTGAATTCCATTCATTTGTTAGAATTTCTAAAATAGTAGTTTCAGGTACAAATTATGCAGTTTTAAAAGACAATTAGTTTTCAAGTTTTACTAAGCATCTTGGCAAATCTGCCACAGATTATCTAGACTTTGACTGTTACACTTGATTATTTATTTATTTTTTTGGTCAAAAACAAGAACCTTTATTATGGATTATGCATGTGTAGAAAGTAATTTTTTTTTTTTTTTTTTTAAGTAATGCTTTTGCTATCATGTAAACAAAAAAATAAGAACAAATTCAACTTTTGCACAGTGCTGTACAAAGATATAGTGTGTATGCCTGTGATTTTGACATTATTTGCATTTATCTTAAGGACGCTGACCCTAAAAAGAGTTTTCCCAGGATACACAATTATTTCAAAAGATGCAGTTTGCAGCATACGCCAGCTCACCCATTCAACTAGTAATTAAGATCAGGAGCTGTCATCGCGGTACATTATAAATGTAAATAGCTAGACTGCAATACTTGCATAGATGAGACAATTACTTCTATCATTTCTACACTGATGTTATATGCAATATAGCTGACATTTTATTCTTGGGGTAAAAAAGCAACTTGTGAGTGTGCATGTGTGTGTGCGTGCATGTGTGTGTGTGTGCGCGTACACGGCTCACCTGGCGGAGGCAGATAGCCATTAAACAGCACTGAGCCACATGATGAGCGATCTAGTTCATCACACAGCTGCAGCTTACGCACTAAAGACAAAAAAAACCCCAAAATATTAATAAAGCTGATGTATATTAAAAATATCATTATTTATATATCATTAAGCCAATAAAATTGGCCAATATTAGTGTAAAAAAAACTAAATTTTCCATTGGACAACAGAAAAAGGGGTGTGAAAGTTTTAAAGCCGTGGAATATAAATACGTTTCTGTGCATCATTATTACTATGTAATTATTGAAAAGAGTTAATGAATGTATACTTAATTATCCACTGGGATTGTACATAATATAATCTTTCCACTGTTAAAAATTCTCACTGTAAGAAACTTTCTACCTCTTTCTTCTCTGGTGCTACAAAAAATAAATAAAGTTTTAATATATATAAACTCAGGCTTTAAGCCTGATGCCCTGTTGTACATGTGCTTGCTCTGGCATTGGTTAAAAATGTAAGCTGTTTCTACGATGTTTTGGAGTGCAAATCTAATTGCATTAACAAACTATGTGTTTGCAGTGGTAATGTGCATTATAATGGGACAGTTACTACAGATATGTGCATTTACTAAACATGCAAAAGTAAAAAAAAACTCCAATGTAAACTGGCAACCCATTTCTGTTTGCTAATGAAGTAAAATGATTTTCTAAACAACTTCATTTAGATGATGAGTACAACAAACAGTGATTCCAGTTTTAAATGCTGCTGCCTCTAATGTTATAAATTAGATATTTAAGCCCCTGTGCAAATCCATGACACAGGAAATAATATCTATTAGGGTCATAAAAGCAAACAATATTTTTTTTCACCATTACTGAAGGAGAGAATGTAATTGTTAGCTGTGTGTAGAAATCATTGTATTAAACTGAATTTCCGCAATTTGGACACTGCTCATTTTTTTCTGGGAACACATGTACACACTTTGTTGGCATCTTTCCAACATAAAATTAGTTTCCAATCCTTATTTAATGTCTGGGATGTGAATCTGTGATGGCAGAGCAAATATTTAGACCACTGCGCCTAAAATCACTATGCGATTCACCATAAATTATCTCTAATATTCTTACCTAATGGTGTGATTCCATAATACTCAGCTTCATGCATCAGTAAACTCACATCGATAGACCTGTAAAATGTGCAGACACTGATTTTAAAAATACATGCAAACATTTAACAATTTCATGCAAAAATGCTTTTCAATCTAATGCACATGTGCAGTCTGGAACTTCTGTTTTATTCATGATACTTTACTTGGTGTTTCTTGTTACTTTATTTTCTGTAAAAAACTAATATTGATTGACAACCACAACTTGTTTAGAAAAGAGGTGCACAAAACTTTTTTTCTACAAAGGGCCCTTTATTGAGGGGCCATCTGCTGAAAGTAAATGCTGTTAAATAACAAAACAGTATTTAGTTCATATGCCAGCTGCTATGGATACTCTCATTTTTGATTTCATAACATTTTGAAATAAATAAACATTACTTTGTAATCTGCTTAAGTGATGCTGTTTTCAAGTTTAATCAAATTTAGAGTACAAAGAAAACTTTAAAACAATCCAATTTATAGTACAATGCAGTTCATTGTATAATACATCAATTCAAGCTATAATGCAATACAGCCATAGGCTTGTAATATCAGTAACCTCTAAAGAGAGACATGAAGCTGGTTCTTATTTTTTAAAAAGCTTTTTTTAAAAATTAATTAGACTGCAGCTGTCACGATATTATGTATATGTTTATTTATTTTATATTCCATTTACATGTCGTACTCTGTGTGAATGTGTGTGACAAATAAAATTTACATTTAAGAGTCTGTTATTTTGCTTCTCAAATGTTAAATGTTATATGAGAAATGGGATTTGTGTAAATGTCATTTTCTTCCTCTTTTTTTTTTTTCCCTTTACATTTTCTTCCTCTTTTTCCCCCCTTTACTATGGCGTGTCCAACCATATCAAAATTCAACAGGGACCAACTTTGTCCTGTAGGCTTTAGTTTGGGCATCTCTTGTCCAAAACATTTACAGAAATTCAAATTAAACCTGGAGGTTATTTGAATCTAATATTTGAGTAAAATATAAAATAAATGACTGCATAAATGTGGACACTATGCCTAAAAGAGGTAATAAGCATGTTCAGCCTTATGAAGCCTTGAAAAGACTGACTCTCAAAAACCAGTGTAGATATAACCAGACATACAACATTGGCATATTTCTTGCTGTTAGAGTGACAATCCAGACCGAGTATGCAAAATCACCTTGGATGAAGCTCTTTAGTGCGCAGGAAATTCAGAATTGGAGCGAAAAGTGAAGGATCGCGATCAATGAAAATCTACAAGCAAGAAAAGTAACAAGAATATGAAATAAAAACATACATCTTGCTTTTGACAACCAATTTTAAAAGAAAAGCCAACACACAACACATACCGCTCCGGTTTCATCTTTTAAGGTGGAGATCCGGCCACTCAGGAGGCTTGAAAAAAGTGTTAGATTCATTTCAGTTTGTTCCCAATTGTTTTTAAAGAAGGGTTTAATAGTATTTAATATAAAATATTATTAGACCAACCTTGAGAAAAAGGTGTCAGGTACCCATGTTAAAGTCTGCCTGGAGGTACTGAACCTAAAATAATTTAGAATTTATTCATCAAGATCCAGAAATAAAACATTTAAATGCTGTTTAAGCTAAAAAGTTTATTTTGGGAGGTTGTTAGAATAAAATTAAAGTGTGATAGATAGATAGATAGATAGATAGATAGATAGATAGATAGATAGATAGATAGATAGATAGATAGATAGATAGATAGACGGACTTTTGTATTAAGATAGATAGATAGATAGATAGATAGATAGATAGATAGATAGATAGATAGATAGATAGATAGATAGATATAGATAGATAGATAGATAGATAGATAGATAGATAGATAGATAGATAGATAGATAGATAGATAGATAGATAGATAGATAGATAGATAGATAGATAGATAGATAGATAGATAGATAGACAGACAGACAGACAACAGGACTTTTGTATGACAGACAGAGAGACAGACATACAGATAGATAGATAGATGATAGATAGATAGATAGATAGATAGATAGATAGATAGATAGATAGATAGATAGATAGATAGATAGATAACAGGACTTTTGTATGATAGATAGATAGATAGATAGATAGATAGATAGATAGATAGATAGATAGATAGACAGACAGACAACAGGACTTTTGTATGACAGACAGAGACAGACATACAGATAGATAGATAGATAGATAGATAGATAGATAGATAGATAGATAGATAACAGGACTTTTGTATGATAGATAGATAGATAGATAGATAGATAGATAGATAGATAGACAGACTTTTGTATGAAGATAGATAGATAGATAGATAGATAGATAGATAGATAGATAGATAGATAGATAGACAGACAGACAGACAGACAACAGGACTTTTGTATGACAGACAGAGAGACAGACATACAGATAGATAGATAGATAGATAGATAGATAGATAGATAGATAGATAGATAGATAACAGGACTTTTGTATGATAGATAGATAGATAGATAGATAGATAGATAGATAGATAGATAGATAGATAGATAGATAGACGGACTTTTGTATGAAGATAGATAGATAGATAGATAGATAGATAGATAGATAGATAGATAGATAGATAGATAGATAGATAGACAGATAGATAGACAGATAGATAGACAGACAGACAGATAGATAGATAACATTTATGAATGCATACATACGATCTTTGTAACTAGATTAAAATCTAAATATGCTTCAGCTCATAGCCACTTGTAATATAAGCAAAAAGAAACATTACATCTATTTGTATTAATTAGAAAAAACCGTTAGACGCGACGTAATAAACATATATGAGAATTAATTTTAATAACATCATTTGAGAGCAAACAGGCAGAAAGTTTGCAGCTCTGCCTCACTTGCCTCTTTCCTCCCACGTTTAAATGAATAATATCTCCAGCAACACGCGCCATGACATCGTCCAGATCAGAGCAAAGGCATGTTTATAACAATGTCGTACAAATTATCGGTTCTTCATAGCAAAAACAAAACACAAATACAAAAAGCTAAGCTTTCTAAAGAATAACTCCGGCCATCTATCAAACGCCCCAGGAAATAACTTCCGGTTTTATTTTACGCTTCCGCCTTCCTGAGTCTTTTTTTCAACACTGACACCTAATGGTCATTAATTGAAACAACAGACAAATAATCAGAACCTAAAGAAAGGAAGATATTAAAAACAAACATCAATTTACACTTTTTTATACACTACTATTAATGTATAAATGTTATTAGGGTGCTATTGAAAAAAAAAAATCTGTTTATCTGAAAAATCATCCAACAAAGCACTATAGAAAACTATGGTTAATTTAATTATTTAAATAATAATTAGCATTACATTTTGCAAAATTTGAAAAAAATCTATTTAAAATTAAAATTCATATGTTTTTAAATGCTTTTTGAGACTGTGCAGCAAGCTTGACTTTTTGATCTAACATGTTGTAGGGCTGTGTTACATGTCTTCCTAAATAAGCTGTTCATCAACTTACAACATTGTTTATCAATAAATAAATTTTGATAGTGGTTCATTTGATCACATACTAAGAATGCTATCACTCTAAAAATATTTTATTTATTGCTTATTATTATATTTTTTTAATAGAAAATGCTTCTGGGAAAGGTAGCTCTTTAAAAATTGTTTGAACTGTTGTCTCAACTGTTACTACATCAAGTGAAGGTTCATTCCACCACCTGGATGCCAGAACAGAGAAGAGTCTTAAAACATGTCTTCTTTGTACCCTGAGAGATGGAGGTGTCTGTCAAACAGTGTTAGAGGGAGGGAGTTTGGTGCAGTGCAGGTTGAGACGAGTGCTGTGAGGAAGAGGTGCTAGTTAGTTTTTAGCTTAGCAGGCAAATATTATGATTTATATCTGATACGAGCAGCTTCAGAAAGCCAGTGGAGAGAGTGTAGCAATCGGGTGGTGTAGAAGAACTTAGGAAGGTTGAAGCAAGCTGTGGTGCTGCATTTTTGTTCAGATGCAGAGGTTTAAATGACCCTCAAATGCAGACTTGTGGTAGTGGTCTACTCATGAGCAGAAGTAGGACTGAACAAGCACCTGAGAGGCTTGTGTGCATAGAGGATATTGTCTAGTGTAAACCATGATGTTATTCTCTCTTCCCAAACATGCTTACAGTATCTTTTGTATGTATATATCTATATATATACTGGAAATATAATCAGGAGATTATATATATATAATCTCCTGATTATATTTTCAGTATACTGATATAGTGAGAAAAGATGTTGTCCCAAAATTATAACTTTTTTTTCAATGTAGGTTCTAAATATAATATGGTTTGAATGAATACAAGAGTGGAATTTTTCGAGTATGTTGTTGGATTAAAATTTTCAACTACAAATAAATGTTTAAAAGTAATTTATAGGAGAGTTAGTTAATTGATTGGTTGATTGCCTTTCCACATTTCCTGCTAGACAATGATCCTAAGCCTAGAAATAATCTTTTTAGCAGGTCCTGTGTCTGCCCCTGAGTGTCAATTCAATGGAGAATACCTGATATAAAATACACTTTAAACCCATACATGTTGCCCATTATAAAGAATTCTCTATGCGCTAACTATTATATAAAACTGTTATCAGTTACAAGGAAGAAAAAGATGTCGCAATGCTGAAAAACAGTAGTTAATGGACATTCAAAATTTAAAATCTTCCTTACGGACATATTTGGTGCTTCCTCAAACTGTTACCTCAAACCTTGTGGTAACAGTTTGAGGAAGCACCAAATATGTCCGGAAATTTCAGGTGTTCAATTATATTTTCCCTTCACTTGAATTAGGAAATCCAAACCTGTTCCAACATGACAGATTGGAAGTTTATAAACAATGTCTTTGAGATGAGTGTGTGATGACGTGAACAGGCAGCTGTGCATGTGAATTGTTAGCCACATTAAACTTCACTTCAAAAAAATTAGGTCGTAGGTACAAATATTGTGTATCTACAATTCCTTATAATATGATTGCAATAAACTAAATATAAGACTATTAAATAGATTTCTGGACACTATCACTCATTTCAAGCTTGTAGTTTTCTTATTCTATTGTTATATTGGCAGATCTAGGATCTTAAATTTTGTTTATATAAAATAATTTGCTTATACACACACACACACACACACACACACACACACACACACACACACACACACACACACACACACACACACATATATATATATATATATATATATATATATATATATATATATAAATATATATCACATTAAATCCTGTTGGACAAAAAAGTGAAATAATGTACAGAGATCTTTTTTTATATATAATTCTGAAGGCAAAAACAGCAAAAAAATACACAATCCAAAATCACTTGTATAAAAGACTTTGTTTTAAAAACATTCCAGATGTTTCTCATCATTCACTGTTTCTCATCTTTTCACTCAATGAAACATTTGACATGATAAATAAATGTGGACAGCTTTAAAGAAAACGTAAATGGACAAAGTTATGAAAGAAATGTATTCAGAGTTGCCTTTGGTATCAGACACCAAAAAAACAAGAAGCTGTTCAGTGCAAATTATTTAACTGATGTTTCTTCACATGTAATCTTTGCAATACATCTTAATAAACACTGTCAAAAACATCACACTATATGCACCAGAAGTGTATGTTTCCTGATCTAATACTAATCAGTTCTTTATATAATATCATATACCCCTCATTACATACTGATGTCTTATCCTCATGAAAGTGTGTTAATGAATTGATGAGCTGAATCGGGTGTGTTAAATCAGAACAGAAGTTCTGGGAATAACTGATCTAATACACTCGAAGTACTACAATACACCTTAATTTCCTTAACGCGCAAAAGGGATTAAACCTGAGACAGTTCAAACTATGGATAAAGTGAATAACGTAGCATCTGTTTGAGTGCGTTAGAGTGTTTTGTGGTAAGTTTGGTAGTGTCTATCTCAGATTTTGCACATTTATTCTGATTTAATTTGAATAATTTCTGCGTGACTGACGGAGCTAACAAGTGATACAAGAGAACTAACAAAAATGAACATACCCTAACAAAGGAAACCCTATCTTAAAGATCCAACTCATCAACTATGTATTAGACATGTATGATATAACATCAATACACACATACAACATATTTTGCTTAATACTCTTTAAGTAGAATTTCTGCACAAGTTAATCTGTTACTGAAAGTATAATTGATGACACATGTCTAGTCATTAATACAGTTTCATGAGGATAAAATGGATGTGTTTGAGTGTGTTAGAGCAGGAAGACACTAGATTGTGTACACTACATCGCTGACCTAACATCCTCCCTCCCTTATTTAAACCCACTGTTAAATTCTTGCATTTTCCATACTCTAAAATACAAAGTCCAACATTTATGCTTATTAACCCACCTTTTATAACATTTTAATCCTCAATATATCCTCATGAAGTGTACATAAATTGATCTATGCAGTCAGGTGTGTTAGGGAAAAGACACAACAGGACACTGTAGCACATCTAACTATTCTTATAAAATCCTAGTTACTTCCTAATTAAGTGACACACAATCATGACACACCCATTTTGGATCACAGAGACCTCTAGTATTAACATTAAACAGAAAAAAAAAATCAACAATCCACACAGAATGAGAAGCAAAGAAGATACATGTACTAAGAAAGATTTATTCTCATGCAGTGCCTGAATACTGCAACAGATTAAAAAAAATACTGATGTGCATGTTTAACACACATAAAACACACACACGTGTGTGAGTGTGACACAAGGAAGACTACAGGGTTTAAAATCAAATGCCTGAGTTCTCAATACCTGGATGATGTAAACACACACACACACACACACACACACACACACACGCTCTGCGTATTATTCCAGTCTGAACATACGTTACGGTGGACTTTAGGGAGACACAGACGTGACTTTTTTTCCCCCCTGAAACACTGAAACAGGAAGTGATGACCTTTGTAAGGAATGCAGACACTTCCTTGTTCCACTGAAACAGGAAAAGGGCATTTTTATTAATGCTGTGGCTTATTCTCAAAAACAACAAAGCAAAAATAAACACACCTGCTCCAATTCTGTTTTTAATGTGCCCATAACATCTTTCCTTTCCTTGATATTTGATATTTGTGATGTTTGTTAGATGACCTTTAAATGAGAAATTTAAACTATTCAATTGGGAACATTGCTTCAGGGCCAAAATGTACCCCAGAAGGCATTACTGCACTGCGTGACACACTTTATTAATTTATTATTCAAAATGGGGGATGAACTGTTAATACATATAAACTATAAAACTGTAAAATCTAAAGTTTGATTGTCTGAGTTTAGGTTGTCTTTGATCCCTTAAATCCTTACTTTTGTACAGTACATGGCAGCTCAAGTTGTTACTTTACTCTACTAGCCAGTGAACTGTTAGCATGGTCCTGTAGCTGGTTAGCTGATAACAGTAAACAAACCATTATAGCATAGTTTGCTGTAGACTAAAGTAAATAAATGATAGAAACCACAGTGAAAATTATTTATATTTTCATTATATTTTAGTATCTGTTTTACATTCACTAGTTAGCATGCTAGTTTTACTGGGAAGTTAGCTAGCCAATAAAACTCTCCACAGTAACAAACTGTTTCCAAAACAACCATGCTAACCAGTGTGCATAGAGTGTAAAACTCCAAGAAAATCACTTCAGCTACATTGTTCTCACTGTTAAGCAAAAAATGTGACCTACACACATCTTTTAACCCCACAGTGCAAATGCAGGCTCATAAGGTGATGTTTACGAGGGCGTTAAAAGCAGTATTGGAAGGCAGATTTCAGGCTTTACAGTCCCCTGCATGGCTATTGTCTATATTTCATAAATACCTTTAAGTTCTCAGTCTGTAAATGTATGCCGGTATATAATTCATGCTCGATAATCACACAATCAGTGCTGTTAGGGTGTACAAAGTTTCAAGAAGATAAAAAAAACAACAACAAAAAAAACCCCATTAAATACGTTTTTTATATAAAAGAGCAAATTAACATTTGGCATATTTCTATTCTCATCAGTAGGTAAGATGTGAATAGACACTGATATGACTCATTTTAACAAAGTTTTAAATGTCTAGCAGTTTCAAAGTGATTGTAAGATGATTAGACATGTCCAGGTGCTTTAATTTACCAGGAATCTTTTAAATGGATATGGAGAACTGAAAACTTTCATTAAATAGATATATAAATTATAATAAAAAGAACTAGAATGAGCTCAGTGTATCATCTCTTGGATTAATCCTTGTTTGGCCTTCCAAAGATCCGCTTGATAGTGAAAATCTCTAGTCGTTGCATCAGTGCTTCAGAATAAATCCACTTAGATGGCAGAAATCAGAACGGGGGGAGAGAGAGAGAGGAGAGAGAGAGAGAGAGAGAGAGAGAGAGAGAGAGAGAGAGAGAGAGAGAGAGAGAGAAAGAGAGAGCGAGAGTGCAGCATTTTCTCTTTTTCCCTTCAATTTTATTGTCACATCCGACTTCCAGTGTAACACAATACAAATTGTCAAAAAGTTCCTGGATCATTGCTTCATTTCTTTTTCCCGCTCTTTTTCTCCATTTTCTCACCCTTGTCCGAGCGCTCAGAGCCCCTATCGGCTCGGTCAGATTTCTCAGCCCTGCTGCCTTCCCTCCGTGTGCCCTCGTCTGTTGATGAGGTAGTTGGATGTGACTGCCCCCATTTAGTGATATCCTCATGTTCACCAATACACATGTTGATATTCGAGATCCAGGCTTTTAGATCATCCTGGAAACAAAAACAAAAGAAAATCAGATTTTTTTATTCACCATGCTGCAGTTTAGATGACAATTTTATTGAAAGGACACCTAACAAGCTTACACAAGTTGGTGGGAACCTATCCAGGTTATGTAAGGTATGTTTAGAAATAGCTTGTTTAATGTTACATTAACTACCAAAGTACCAAACTAGTTAGATGTTTAGCTATTGCAAATACACAACCAAACTTACTTAGGACAGAGAACTGGAGAGAAGATGTTAACAGAATGCAAAATACACCATCAGTCAAACATAGAGGTTTAAGCTTAATGGTTTGGGTTGTTTTGAACCAAGGAAAAAATACCGAACCAATATAGCTACAATTCCACACTTTATTCATGCAATTCTGTCAGGGAAGTGGCTACATTTAACCAATTACACAAGACAATGACCTAAAGCATACATACAAGCTCTGCAAGGGTTATTTAAACTGCAAACAGTTGGCTGGAGTGTTATCAATCATTGCTTGGCCTACCCAGTCATGACAGATAAATCATTTTGAACTGCTCTGGTGGTCTAATGAAGATCACCTTTGGTGTTTTACAACAGGCAAGGTAAAATATTTTTGCTAAATGTTCAGAGAAACTAAAGGTCCAAATGCCAAGAGTGTATAAGTTGTTATTCATGTTAAGGTAGGGTTTTTCAATGAAAATAAAGTTTACATTTACTTATGTACGTGTGATTTTATTTATTTATTTATTTATTTATTTTTATAAATTTGCAAAGATTTCAACCAATCTTTTTTAACATTGTCATTATGGGGTATTGTTTGTAGCATAATTCGTATATATAATAAATATAATCCATTTTGGAATATGTCTGTTAAATAACAAAATGTGGAATGCTATTTGTTTTGAATTTGGATTTTAGTGGTTGCTATATCACAATAAAAGGGAAAATATGTGCAAACAGTTTATGGAAAACCAGTTTGTGGATATTCCTTATCTCTCGTTGTCTTGTTTTTCCGTCATGTTCTTCCGCTCTTGAAGCACGTGTGCCAGTCAAAAACACCTCGAACGACTCATTGCAGCATTGGTGTAAACTTGCAAACGTCTCTGTTGTAGATTTGTCCAGTTTCATTTAGAATTTTACATTTGCCCTTTCTTGCTGTCCATGCTAAAATTGCAGGTGTGGTAACACGTGGTCAGAAAAGCACGAGTTGCACAGCTCCCGATGTACTCAGGACAAAGTCTTTTGGCACACTGACTTATGAAGGTCAGTGCTCCCTATGAGTGTGCGCATAACCTTGTGCTGCCATCTGCTGGCGTGTTACAAAACTAGACTCAAAACATTTTAACATCACCTTGTAACCATTTTTAATCCATGTGAAATAGGCATAAATATCACTGTATAAGAATTACTTGGGTCTGTAATCAATTGGACAGGTTTCATTTCAATTTGCCAAAATAATTTCTAATAGAACACCAGTGTTCAAGCAAACATGCATGCATTATCCTGGTTCTAACTAGTTTGACACTGAGAAATTCCAATAAGTTCACTATAATGTGATATATAAATCACAATGGAAGCGTGGGTGAAAAATAAAGAACATGTTTATTTCTAAACAAGTTGCAAGAATTCAGTAAATTAGACAAATTCCCCCAAAATTATACTTCAGTTCTAGGGTGGCCATGAAAAAGCTTTTGCTCTGCCACATGATGTCTGGCTTGTATGTGGTACCATGTTTTCTCATGTAAAAGTATTCAATACTAGTGGCAAATCTCTAAATATGCAATAATTAGTTAACACATTGCAGTGAGTTGAATTTCAGAGGTCCACTGGAGGTTTTCATAACTAAGTAGTGTACAGAGTGAGATTTAGGACCCAACAATCTTACCTCATCTTTTGCATGGAACAGGAACTCGCTCCCATCTTTAGTTCTGGGATTAAAAAAAATAAAAATAAAATGCCATTATTATTGCCAAATACTACAAAAACAAATTTCTTACTGTAAAACCTGTCACTTATTTACATTTTAGTATATACTGTACTTGACCTATACCCTGTTAAACACCTACATCAGTAGTGTTAACTAGGGTTAGCTAACCCTAACCCTAGAACTTCATATTATTCACTTTGTAAATTACAGGATTAATGTCTGCATTGTATTTTTACGTTTTAGGTGTTAATATCGAAATCTGTGCTCTCAATTGTTTACTTAAGTGTGAAGACGTTTTTCTTCTTTTTGTAGCCAAGGTTGATGTCACAGGAACAGCTGTTTAGACTAAGACGTGGTTCATTGTTGTACGTAGATGTTATATTCTTTGAGTCCTTGAAGAAACCAAGTTCGCCTTTATTCAGTATGCAGTACAGATTCACCCAAGATCTGCTGCAAAATGTAAAAATAAGCACATGTTAGTATCAAAACATGTGTCTAACTATTACTCACCTGCGAAAAGAGTGAAGGATATATCCATAACAGAGCGATCAGACTGCTGTGAAGATAATCACCATTTTACATTGCTGTACTTCTGTAACTTACCTTTGTGAAGAGGCAGGAGATCAGCCAGCATCATAGAACAAACATGAAAGAGAAGAGATTTTTGATTAGGACAAGCAAGCAATGATGATGCGTCGATCATATTAATGCTATTGTGAGACCTGCCGTGAGAAAGTCATTTTCTATGCCATTTTCCATCCATCTGTTTTGATCATAAAGGCGCATTGAGTGAAACAAGTCAAGGGTTTCCAAAAACAAAGGTTTTGGAATGTACAGGGTTTTACATTTTTGTTGATCTTGTGGGATTATTTCAGATTGTGAAGTTTATAAAAAAAAAAAAAAAAACAGAAACCATCTCAGAAATTCTTATGGTTTCCACTACAATCATCATTACAAACCATTAAAAACATTACCAAATGTTTTACATTAGTAGTGTGTTTGTGCACAGCAGAAAACATTATGATTAAATTGCAGAAACTATTGTAGGTACGTATTGGAATGTGGATGCTGAATGATGTCCTAATGCAAACCCTTTACATGACCTTTAGGTATCTAGTCGATACAAACATACAGTATGAACTACAAGTTGCCAAAAAGGTTTTGTGAAATTTTGTGCCCACTAGACAAAACATTCCACCAATATACGGCAACAAATTGCAGAGGATCTGTTTCTGATACACTATAAAAAAAATTGGTTGCTATTCAAGTTTCTCTAAATAAGAACATCAAGTCAAACAACACTGAAACCTGTAGACTTTGATTTGACGCACAAATCAGCATTATTGGTGTTGAGACATGTTGGAGATTGGTACTGTTCATAATTTTCAAAGGATGACCACTAAATGAGCTGTTCTTTTTATTCATAAAACATCTGGATGGAAAACACTTTTAAGTAAAAAGCACTCATTATGCAAGTATATAATTTTATGTATACAGGCATAAAGTAAAAGACAGCCGTATTTAATCTGTATACCAAGCTAGTTAATGAATGAGCTCACATGCTGCTTGGCCTCAGAGGCAAAGTGTTGAAGGGGTGGGAACCACCAATATTTGCTCTGTACCATACCTTACAAGCCGTGGAATCAAAAAAGCAGCAGCTGTTCGTCTTCTGCCAAAAGATGCTAACAGCTAGCATCAAGATGTCATGCAAGATACAAAGTGTGCTAATGGCACACTACTGTATATAGTACTGCAAGTGGGTGGAAATTAGGTATAGCTACATCAAGCTATTCAAACATGTAACATAGTGCAGACAAAATAAAATATTTTCTTAACTAGTCAGTTTTTCGTTCATTGCAAATTTTTAGAAAAAATGACAAACTACCAAGCACTGGTGCACTAGTGGATGCTATTTTGGTGTTAGCATACAGGATAATCATGCTAAGCCCTGACTGGCATAACTGGAGCAATAGGTCAGTAGCATGCTTAGTTATGTTCATGCCCACAGGCTTTAAGTTAAATTAGCCCCACCTGTTGGAGCTTTTCTTCTGGCTCTCTATGTCTAACTTGCGGAAGAGGAAGCCCTCACGCTGAGCATGATGGGAAGGTGGTTGTGGGACAGATGAGCTGCTCTGGGCAGGAGCAGATCGCGAACGTCGCGTCTCGCCCTGTGTACCATCTTTGGGCCGCGGCCGCCTGCGTGGTTTTGGTCGGTCTCGAGCTCGGGGTCGATCTAGACGCGACTTCTCTGGAACTCCATTTGGAACGCGAGGAATTTCACCTCGAGCCTATTATTTTAACGACATTTTAATGAATTTTGTATATATGTATTATAACACTATAATTCTAGCCTAGATTTACAAATGATATAACTATACAATTATATATTTATATATTATAGCATATGGTACTTAATGTATATTATTGTAGCACACAGATTATACAGTGCATCCGGAAAGTATTCACAGCAATTTCACTTTTTCCACTTTTTATGTTACAGCCTTATTCCAAAATGTACTAAATTCATTATTTTCCTTAAAATTGTACAAACATTAGCCCATAATGACAGCATAAAAGAAGTGTGCTTGAAATCTTTGCAACTTCATTAAAAAAAAAAAAACGAAAAAAAAAAAAAAAAAATTCACGTTCATAAATATTCACAGCCTTTGCCATGACACTCAAAATTAAGATCAGGTGCATCCTTTTTCCACTGATAATCCTTGAGATGGTTCTTGATGCTTTGTTCCCAAGCTTCGCAGAGCGTTGCAGAGAGGGTGTCGCTCCGCTCTGCTCCAGACCTCCACAGAGGGCCCTGGGGACAGCCACCATGCTTCATCTGGCTTTACCCGACCTCCAAGGCAATTTACCAGGTGACGGTCTGCCTCAAGTTCCACTGTGTCTGCCACTGGCACCTGACCTTCCCCAAGTCCCGGCTCAAGGACGTGCATGACTTTCCAGTTAATCCTGTTTGCTGGCTTTTGGATTTTTGGACTGTTTTTTTCGGCTCTGTTTTTGACATGTATTTTTCCCCTGCCTCTTTCTCATTAAAGACTGATTAAAAATTCCTTGGGAAATACTGAATTTAATCCATTTTGAAAATATCTGTAACATAACAAAATGTGGGAAAAGTGAAACCGATGTGAAATCTTTCCAGATGCACTGCATAAAATAGTCCCTCATTTATGCAGTATTCTAATCAGCCAATCATGCTGTGCAATACACAAAATCATGCAGATCCAGGTCAAAAGCTTTAGTTAATGTTCACATAAAACATTAGAATGAGGAAAACTTTTTCTCTGTGATATTTTTCATGGCATGGTTTTTGGTACTAGTCTCTAGCGTTTACACAGAATTATGTGAAAATTAAACAGTACCCTGTGTAAAGAGGTTTTGCAGTCTGAAACATGTTGTTGATGAGAGAAATCAGAGGAAAATAATCACACTGATTAGAGGAGAGAATAAATCAAACTCAAATAAGCACTGGTGAGCAAGAAAGCATCTCAGAACACAGAACACAGTGCAGGCTACAACAGCAGAAGATACAGAGCAGACTACAACAGAATCTGATGCTATCATTGGCACAGACTCACTCAAAGCAAAAAAAAATGCAGAATGTAATTAAATAATTGTAACTTATATTAATAAATACACTATTGCCAGTAGAATGTTTTGTGTGAAATCCCAGGAGATCAGCAGTTTTTAAAATATACCCAGCCCAACTGGTACCAAAAGCAATGTCACAATTAAAGTCATAGAGATTTTTTTGTTTGTTTGAGGTAAACATTTATTGAACCACTTGACCTGCACCAGAATTTTATGTATTATGCTGCATGACTGGCTCATTGGATAAGTGCTTAATTAAGCTGATGTACCAGTTTTCCAATTAGTATGCATGTTTTAGTTGGTATGTATGCAATTACGAACCTAACAAATCCATACACACAAATGTTAAACATAACGAGAATTCACCTGTGCAGCTTCTCGCTCTTGAAGCTGTTCCACGATGTCAGCTAAGGTAGACCGTTTCTCTCTGCAGTTAATTAAGAAATTAAGAAATTGTCATTTAATTAACTAAGGTTTAACAATACTAATATATATATATATATATATATATATATATATATATATATATATATATATATATATATTATACAAAAAATGTATTTCATTAATTAATGAATTTAATGTCTCAACTTATGATATTTTCAAGTTACGATGAGGTCATCACAACACATCTCCATCGTAAGTCAGTCCACCTCTTTAATTAACTGATTTGCAAATTGGCTTTTAAGTTCATCCATACAAAAAAAAAACTTTGTCACTTTAAAAAGTGCTGTTGTGTTTGTAATCAGAGACGCTACAAAGCTAGTGTAAAAGAACAAATGTTATATGCACAGTGTGCTAAAAGTGGTGCATGATGATACCACTGAAATCAGATGCTGCTGAGCTTCATTTACAATTACACTGTGGTGATATGGAAATGTAATACTCTGCTGTCTCACCCTCCTCCTGATCGCCTATCTGATGGTTCTTTGGCCGTCTCATGTTCGCTGCTTTCTTGTTTCTCAAGCCGATGTCTGTCTTTTCGCCGAGTTTCAAATACTTCCTGTTCACTGGATGTCTGTCTCTCTAGCCTCTTTTCTCTCTCTGCCCGTTCCCTCCATACTTCTTGAGGAAGCTCATCTCTTCTTGCTTGAATCAGCTGTTCATTAGAAAGCTGACGTTCAACACGCAAGTCCTTCCCATGAGGGCGTTGCTGCTCCACCTGCAATTCTATGCGACTGCCTCCACTGCATCCCGGCTCCTGAAGCACCACCTCCGCCATTACGTTCACGTCTTTAATGGGGTGCACTGGTTTGATCTGAGTGCTTTTATGGTCTGTGGCCGTTCCAAGGCCTGCAGCGACCCCCAAGACACCAGTGTTCCTTGCCTCCTGAATTAGCAATGTGGCAGGACCACTCACAATTGGTGTATAATTTGAGACTGTTGGGCCAAGTCTACGAGATGCAAGTGGTGGCGATGCCTGAGCCACGTTTCGTTCACTCCAATAGTCTCCCTGCTCATAAATAGTCTGTTTGTGAAGGGATGAAGGGCTGCTACGTGCTGGAGATGAATCCTGAGGGTCCAGAAAAACCTTACGACCGAGCAATGGAGTTGGAGGCAGCTTACTTTGTTCTGCCTTCATCTTTTCCACCTGCATGAGAGAGATGATATACAAATGCTGTTATTGGTCTAATTATTTGAAAAAGCAAGATCATGTACTAAGGATGGATGGATAGACCCTCACTAAAGGTTCCTTAGATAACCCATCCAAATTACACAAATGAGGGAGCAACCTAATTCATATGTCAATTTTCCATATTATTTACAAGCTGGTGAGTGCATGAATACACCAGGAGAATAGGAAAGGCTTGAATGCTCGACCCCAAATCAATTATTCTAACTGGTCGCTTTTATGCTGTGATGAAACATTTCTGCCCTGATGGGAGTGGTGTCTTCCAGAATTACCCTCACTCCCAACCTCATGAATGCTCAGTGAATGGTTTCAATATTTATATGCTGTGGCTTTCATATTCATACACCTGTGCAAAATTTCAGATTGATTAGTTGGAAAGTGCTCTTCAACACCATCATCAAAACTTCAACCTAGTTAATAAATATTCAAACTCTTCCTCACTCAAGATCAGCTTCATAGACAGGTAAGATCTATGAATCTATGAGGCTTGTGGTGTTTCAGCACCTTAGTCAAGAAATTGGTTTGGCTTAAATTTGTCACCCGTGTGTATGTTGAACTTTTGCAATTTTATTCTATTTGTTTAACAAGAGCCTGCTTTGTTTAATGCCTAACTTTAAGGAACAATGTCTTTATAACATGCTTAGATATCAACCACTCAAACCAAAGGTTGCTAATAGCTATAGCAAGATAATTCCAAATATTGTTAAAAGTAATCATTGTTGCTGCTAAAATGAAAAAAAAAAAGGAAAAGTACATTTATTTCAAATTATATATAATGCAAATAAATGTATACATTGCCATTTTGCTTGGTTTGTTTGAGCTCACCGTAGTGAGGCGGCGTAACGAGCTGAATCTTTCTTCCCAGGTTGAAGCTGCTTTCCTGAAGGCCTCATGACGGCGAATGAGCTGCTCTACTTCATCTACGCTGCGACCAAGTTCCTGATTGAACAAAAACGCCTCCTGAGATGAGAGCCAGGATTCTGCGACCACTGCCTCCTGAGCAAACTGATGAATTTCTAACACTGAGACAGTGGAAGGAAACATACAGACAAAAATGCACAGACAGGGAAGTGGTAGCAACAGAGAAAGAGAGGTAGAAAGAGTTGAAGGTATACATTTATACATTGTTTATTATTATTACCCTATGGTGTAATGACTCACTGTGCTGTAGTTCCTCCCAGTGTTTATCCCATTTCTCTGTCAGCTCTCTCTGCTTGGCCAAAACTTTCTCCAGTTTCTCTTTAATCTACAACACAAAGTGATGTCATTAAGTTAAAGACATTCCCCAATGTTAATGTTCCACATTAAGAATCAATATATCATGGCAATAAACATTTCTGCAGTGCAGAAATAAAACAATAACAGTAAAATATATATTAATTCTTGCTGACAGTGAAATTTTAAACTCATTAACTCATTATAATGTTTAAAACGTTATCTTTTACCTCATCTGATGCTTGGTTTCTTGTAGCCAGCAGTGTCTTTCCCATCTCTATACACTGCACCATGTTCTTATTTCGTGCCTCCACTTCACTCTTGAGGCCCTGATGGTAATTCATGAGCACCTCGACAGATGAGACATCCCTGAAAAACGAAGCAGATAATTACAGATCTAAGACCAACGAGAGAGAAACAAGTACATAGACCAGTGGCATTTTGGGTGCAGCATGTACTAAAAAAGATCAAATTTAGACTTGGACAAGGATATAGCTATTTTTCTGGTTCTCATATTCTTGTAAAGGGAGTAATTTGTGTGCTTTAATATAAATGAAAGAAACTTTTAGGTTCCCTATTGCATTTTAAACACTAGACGGCTTTGTTTTAGGTGGCATTCTTTTACCACTTTAGGCATATTTGAACCTTTGGGTTTTGAAAATGGATAGTATTTATTATTAATACATGAATGCATTGTTACCACTGCTGGTTTTGGTTTTTGCATTTACATTTAAGGCATTTGGCAGATGCTTTTATCCAGTGCTTTATAATTATCTCATGTATACAACTGAACAGTTAGGGGCCTTGCTCAGTGGCCCAACAATAGTAGTTTGGTGGTGATTTACCACTTCTATCTGTGTGGTAAAATCTATCAAAGAATTAATCAGAAAATTGTTGTTTGGTTACTAATATATAGCAAGTAGGCAACAAGTGACAAGGTTTATGTAGCAAACATCTCATCCAAAATGATTTCCATGCATACTCCAAAAACTGAGTTTTTAGTATTGTGATATTGTTAAGCAAAAGCTCATAAAAAATATTTTCGATCTACAAAATTGTGTAAAATAGCAAAGATAGGTCATCTCTAATGCTTTATTAATTCAGCATGAAATGATGGTGTTGGATGTAGTAAAACTAAACTAACCTAAGGAAGAAAACTACTGCAGATAATTCTAGCTGCTCAATATTGAATATGGCTGCTTTATAACATTATAGTATTATGTTTAGAAATGTTATGTTTAGAAATATAATAATGTTTATCGATTGCAGCCAAATCAGTAAGTGTGATATAAGCTGAACAATGTGAATATTAAACTTTTCACTTTTTAAATGACATTTATCTTTGCTAATCTATGTAACACTGTATTATATAACAAAGAAAAAAATTCAATGTATGTATAAATGGCTTTTTAACTTTATGCAGATAAATGCACATTTCTTTTCTTTATGTAAGTATGTATGCTCTTGCTGCACCTGGGTTTCTCTCCTGTCCCTATCTGGCAGATGATGCTTTCCATCCACATCAACTGATCACGCACTATGCTGAAGAATCGCAGTTTATCTGATGCTGTGGTTATCTGCACACGGCATTCCTCACAGGACATGATTAGCTCCTTCCATGCTCGCATCACTTCATATTCCTGCATGGCGATGGCTTCTGCCTTCTCTCCTGCATAAACGGTACGAAGCTGAGCAGCATTTTCCTGTAACTGTCTCACCTAAGTAAAGAAGACACAACACCCAGATACAGGAATACATATACAGTACAAACTACCGGGCAGATTTAGATTTTGTCAGCTGCATTCGCAATAACTGATGAACAAAAAAAACCTTTCCTGGACTCACCTGTCCAACTAACAGCTGAATGTCATGTTCAAATGTGCTCATGAGTCTCTGAAGTGAGCTAGTGTTTACTGTGCCATCCTGGCACTCTCGTACTTCGGGTAATCTGCGGTGTTTGTCAGCTATCTGTGTTATTACCTGTGACATACACAATGTATTCAGACAAAATTCTGTTTCCAGTGTTTATCCATTACAACCATTAACACTTTTATTGATACATAAACCATATCCACTACAATAAAATACACTACATTGACAAAAGTATTGGGAAACCAGAATTTACCTCTCTGCAGTCAGAAAAAAATTTGTGAAGCTGGTGTGAAGCTGCAAGCATTTGTGCTCTGGTTTCCATCAGTTCCATCAGTTCAGCCCATGATTCATTCACCCCATCCTTCCATTCAGCAATGATGGCGGCATCTGCATGTCCAAAATCAATCAACTCATCCACCATCTGATTAATAGCCATCACTCGCTCCTGACCCATACTTCCTGTCTCTGAGGAAAACTCAGTGAACTTTTCCTGTAGGATCTGAACAAAAGCATCGAAGTCATTATATAAAATATTACAATGGTCTTTGTTATATGGCTCAATGTATTATTCATAAATCAGTAACGTGCTAATATTGGACTTTGCTCTTATGGTATACCATTGTATGCAAAAAGGTTCAATTTTTACTTCATCAGGCCGTAGCACTTGTTCTCAAAATGCCTCAAGCCTTTTTAGATGTGTTTTTTTGCATACTTCACACTGTATATACTGATTTTTTTGACGAAGTCACAATGTTTTTTCTGCTGAAGACTCTTCCATGCAGATCTTGTTTGTCCAATGCTGCAGGGTGGAATAGTGCTACACCACTCCAAATTTAATTCCCGAAGATCTTTGTTGTATTATGCTTATCTAACCAGCATACAGGTAATTCTAATGGAACTTCCGGATCTTGTGCAAAGTGCAAAGTTTTCCTTGTGGAAATTGTGGCATGCTAATATCTTTCAATGGCTTTATATGCAGAATCAATGTGCTTTTTTTTTCAGTTCTATTACCAGCTGCTTAGAAAAGCTTTTGGCCTTTAATGTTATCAAAAGTTTTGAAGAATCACAGAAATTGATGCATGCGGGAACTCTTACTTCTAACAACAATTTATAAAACAAGTCCTAATATTGAGGAGCTTGTTCAAGATTAAAAAGCTAAATTTCCTTTATTCCACAATTACAATTAAATTTGTTTATTTTATTTAAGTTATTCACATATAGAATACCTGTTCATTACAGTTTGAACTGTGTGTTATTTGGAGTGGATGCGCTTGCTTGATTTCACTTTAAAAACCAACGAAATATGTCATTTGTCTTGAGGTGCTCAAACTTTTTTACATGTAGTTCTTGCAGACATACAGAACAGAGAGTCAGTGAATGGGAAATATAAAAAAATGCATATACTGTAGGGATGCACTAGCTATTATTCTTTTACTGTACTGTAACTGCTAAGAACATTATTTTTGTTGCTGCAGTGTTACCGTGACATGTTCATAGTCCTGCCCGAGTTCGGTAGAGCTGGCTGAGATCTCTCGCTCAGCAATCCATTGCTCAAGTTCTTCCACCTCTCTGTGCAGCTGAAAAAGCCAGTACTGCTGTTCCAACCGGCACTTCCTTTCTTCCACTAAATCTTTCAATGACACGTAGAGCCGGTCGATCTGAGACTGGCGTTTACTGATCTGATCACTGCGGATCAAACACATACACATCTTTCCATGAACTCCTGTTCCAGTCTGTGAGATCACGAAACTTATGGAAACATATAGGGACAAATATATGATCTGAATTTTTGTTTTCTTAACCTAATCATTTCCTGTAAAGCATCTTTTTGAAAAGAGAATTATTTACACAAATCCTCAAGACTGCCAATAGGGGACCAGCCAGAATAAAAATTTGGGTTGTGCATTTTTGTCATTTTGTCAAACTCATAAGTCCACATAATGAAACACACCTGGCACACCAAAAGTCTACGCAATCTCTTCTACTGTACCTCCCTATTCCACTACAACATCACTGAACTGTCCTTCTTGGGGTTTATCTAGCCATCTCTGCCTGTGTCTGTTGCATTCATGGTACACATCTGACGCTGAAGAAGATTAGTCACTTTGCATATCTAACCCTGTATCACGTTTTTTCATTTAGGGCATCTGTTTTGTTTTCTGGTTCCATATAGCTTTTAAAAAAGATATAAACAGGTAGATGTGACCTGTACAAACACACACCTGTCTGGATGGCTGAGCTCCAGTAGTTGTCTGCACTGTTGTGATAATAATCCAATGGTTTCAGCATAATCCTCGATTGACTGCTCCAAAGATAACTGTTTTTTTAGCAGCTGCAGCGTACTCGATTCATCCTGACAGAAGAAAAAGATGTTATGCTTAAAGCTTTTACAGGCATAGCAGTGCTGACATGCCAAGATATATCATTGGCAGCCAGTCTGCAATCTGTGAGCAATAGCTCTCATTTGTTACGCATTTTACCACAAAAAAGAAAATTTTAACACACAAAAAACCCACACACATCATCACTCATGTCTATACTCTTGTATTATTTCATATTGTATTTTAAATGAGTTCTCATGCTTTTAAACTGTTTATAATAGTAATTACACTTGTGTTTTACATTCAGTTCACTCAACTATTCTTTATATCCAAACTTATTGTGTAAAAATCTTTATTTTTACATATATTGTTTCCTGTCCTGACTGATTTTTATTTTTCTGAAAGAAAAACATGTTTTTATGCTCTGTGTGAAATGTATGTACTGTGCGTCTCAGTGCATTGTTCCTGCACTACCTTTCCTTTCTCCTCATTCATCATGTGCAGCTCCTGTTCGCTGAGCCATGCCTCCACCTCAGTAATGTCACTGTAGTACTGTTGAGCATGATACATGGAGTCTAAATGCTGTTGTTTATGCTCTGTCTCGGCCCACAGTGCCGCCCATAGGCCTTGCAGATCCTCCATTAATGCGCTCACACACTCCGCCTCGGCCGTGCGCACTGATGAGAACAGGCTCGCTCTTTCCATCACCTCTTCCACATGCCCCCGGTGGGTCTCCAGCTCCCTTTGTAGGCTCTGAAAGGGAGAAACATACTGTGCTGTTAGAAATGTGCTGATATCTGCTAATGTGATACGCCACTATACAATATTCAACACTAGCACTGTGTTCCACTCAGGTGGAAGCTGCACGGTCAGTTTTTGTGGTTCCAAGAGAAAGTCAAAAAGATCCAATTCAAAAAATACCCAGGATAAAATTTGTCCTTGTTAGGTCAAAAGAAATGAGCAGGCTGCATTGCCTTTGACTTTAAGACTGTGCCCTTCATAACTTTAAATCCAAGAGACCAAGGGGGGTGTAGAGTTACCTGATTTTTCTTCATGAGCTGCTGCACAGCCTGTAAACTACTCCCGGATTCCTGTGACATAGCGAATGGAAGGCGCTCTTGCACCCACAGCTGAAAACACACAAATATGACCATGTTCACACATTTCATTCTAAATATATTTAAAAGTTGCAAATTATCTATGTATCTTTTACATTGACCTTGTTTTCAACTGCATGTCCTGTTTGATATCCCAAAGTGTTGTCATAAAACCACTGCATCTCAAATAAGTAGGGGTTTTATTACCAGCAGTTTTTCCCCTTTTTATAAACTAAATGTGGCATTAATTGGAGATAATTTCCTTTTTAATAATAATAATGCTAGAATATTTTTTTCTTTATAATTATAATAATAATAAAAATAATAATGTTAACAAACCCATTACAGTGGAAAAATATCTGAATGCATGCAGTATACTAATGAGAAGATGATTATTTATGACAAGATGATTAATTATGATAAGCCAATTATGATAACAATGATAAGCCAATGATTATTCATGTAAACCAAATGTTAAAAACCAATATGTTAATGCTAAAAAAGAGGTATAGGATGCAAGAGTACCATTTGTAACAATTAGTTTTTTGCATCTTTGAGAAACAGGCTTTCTGATAAACACACCAAATGCTCGCTCGCTCACACTTCACATACAGAAGCAAATTAGCTGTAAATTTTCAGAATATAGACTGCTGGTTTTAAGTGTCTCACAAACTCACAATTTCATCCTGCAGGTCGCGGCGCACTTGGTGCACTTCTTTGGATGCGAGCAGGATTCTTCGTCTCTCCTTCAGAGGCTCGATGAGACGTACGATCCGTGCCTCTACTTCAGCCTGACGCACAGACACCGAGTCTGCCATCACACACTCCTCGGGGAGAGAGGATGACTGAAGTTGCAGATCACACACTTCATTACACCACTCCTCCATTTGTCGCTCCATCATCTGAGCAAGAGAGAGAGAGAGAGAGAGAAAGAGAGAGAGAGAGAGAGAGAGAGAGAGAGAGAGAGATGGCAGAACAATTAGTAATATATATTTTTTTTACTTAGCCAAGGCTGAAATAATGCTAATTGTAACAACCCATTAAAGTGAAGAGCGAGCAAGTGCCAAAAGGTGCTATGGCTAAGAAAGAAAGGAAAGAAAGAAAAGAAAGAAAAAAAAAAAGACTAAATAACTACTGTATGTGTAAAACAAGCACATTATATAATATAAATAAATAAATAAATCCACTCCAAATGTACACCCATAATGTCTTTTGTACAGGCCAGTGGTGGACAGTAAGGAAGTAAATTTAAGCAGCTTTTCACGTATTTCCAATTGGGGAGACTTTAACTTCACTACATTTCAAAGTCAAATTGTCTTACGTTCCTACAGTTGTTCCTTTTTATATATGAGTGAAAAAAAAACAACTAGTCAAGCATGGTCAAGCCAACAATCAGGGTAGAGCATGCGCTTTGTTTTAGATAGATAGATATCAGTGTTTGATTAATTAGTATCATTCTACTAATAATTTAGTGTGCTAAGGGAAACATTACAGTTTTTTCACATAAACTGAGTTGATTAATTGAGAGCCTTGTGACAAACATGACAATCGGAACATTATAGCCATAATAAATTATAGTACTTTGGATACTTAAGTACTAGGGCTGGGCGATATGGCCTAAAAAAAAAATCCCCAAATTTTTCACAAAAAATCTGATTTGCGATTTAAATCGATTTTTTTCCCCCCTGCTTAAAATCAATCTGCATATGACAAAAAAAAATTCAAAAAAAGTTTTAACCTTCTGGGATTATAACCCACTTTGGGTTAAAGTGCAATCAGAAACAACAAGCCAAAAATACAAGATGGCGGCCCTGCCTTTGTAAATTGTGAAAATAGAATGTAACATAACATAAAATGAGCAAACCTATAAAGAAAAATGTTTTATGAGTGTTTAAATGTGAAACATGATTGAAAATGCACCTGAGATTTTAAGTGATTTTGCCTTTACTTTTCTCCAAAACTCCACAGTAAAATGAGATAAAATTTCCGAGAGTAATAGACAGGGACACTATAAATAAAAATAATTTGAAAGATTGAGCAAACCTATAAAGAATGTTTTATAAAATGTATTATGAGTGTTTGAATGTGGAACATGGATAAAAATGCAGTGATGCTTGGAGTGATTTTGCCTTTACTTTTCTTAAAAACTCCACAGTAAAATGACTGTTTATGAGTGTTTGAATATGGTGATTTAAATGATCAGATTTTTCTGTTTCTTAACAGAAACGCCATTCTGAAGCGTCTTTACATGTATTTTGGTCGCTTCCACCACCCGTACCGTAAGTGTACGATTGGACGCACAACACTAAACAAAGTGCGGCTGCTTAACCGTGTATTTTCAACATGCGGCTGTCTTAACTTTACTTGGGAACGAGTTCTTCTCTGCTCGCTGCCATGTTGTTTGTGTATCTCTATGGCAAACGTGCGGGGGGAGGGGGGCGGGGGCTAAGTTAGTTCGAAACTATGGAAGCCCAGAGGAGAGCGTCGGTGGACATTAAAGAGAAAACCGATTTTTATTAAAACAGATCGATGTAAACTACACATTCGAGTTAATCGATAAAATCGGTTTTATCGCCCAGCCCTAATAAGTACATTTGTAAAAGGGTCTACATAGATGTGGATGCATCATGAGTTGTTTAAAGGGATCTGATAAAAGACTAATGCAACATGGGTGGCATAACGAGAAAGGAAGATTATGTAGAAATACTGAAGCAAGACCTTCAGACATCACACAGAAAATTTGTCTTAAACTTGGTCTCAAATATGTCATCCTGCAGGACAATGAACCCACAGAATACCTAACAATATGGCTTAAAAGCAACAAAGTGAAAGTTTTTGTATGGCCATTACAAAAGCCTGACCTGGATCTCATAGAAAAATTGTGAACTTAATATACTAAGGATTACTCCATATGTGTCAGTAGAAATTAACATATTTATGAAAGAAACTCATGGACGGCCACCAAAATCTCTGATTCAAGTTTGTAAACTGTAATTAAAAGGCCATGCCACCAAATACAGTCAAAGTATATGTAAAAAGTTCACCCACTAAAAAGCTAAAAACCAAATCTGCTCATCCCTGGATCCTTTACTATGCAAGATTTTACAACTCATTCACAAACTACAGTAGCTGCAGTGAAGGTATGAGAACTTCTCAGCAGTCACTTGATAAGAGTTGTAGGATGACCTGAAAGTTAAGACATAATGTGTGTAAATTTTAAGTGGATATACACACTGGAGGTATACTCATAGACCCAACTAGAACTGGCATAAATTACAAGGGAAACTAAAAAAGGAAAGAAAAATATATGAAAACATAAAAGATATAATAGAAGGAAAGAAAAGAGTAATAAAAGAAAGAGAGGCAAGAAAATGAACACAACAAAAAAAAAATCAAATGTGCTACAGTACCGCCGATGGATTGATTGATGGATGGATGTGGATGGAGGAATGAAACTCAAACTGAACTCAGATCAGCTGTAAAGCAGCGCCATGCTGTCAGAGAAAAACCAACAACCAGCCAGGTCAATTCAATTCACATCAAAAACTCATATTCAACTATTTGCATAATAATAAGCTCGCACGGAATTAAAATTCATTAAAAAAATGTGAAAAAAAAGGAAAAAGAAGGATTGTTGCAAAAACTAGGCCTGCAACTAATTATTATTTTGACTACTAATTAGATCAATGAATCTATTTTTCAATTAATCAAATTGTTGAAATCAATTAAATACCAAAAAACAATGCTATTTAAAAACATTTTTGTGCAGCATTTCAATCACCAAATACTACGAAAAAAGTCTTACCCAAATATCATCTCTATAACACAAAAAGACAACATTCCTAACTGTATCTTTTGGCCAAAATAGCATGGGCTTTGCTTTTTTTTATAAATAATAAAAGATAAATATGACCATAAAAGTAAGATACAGCTAAAAAGCCAGATAAATTGGGAGAACTCAATACGCAGTGATTAATAAGCATGGTTTAACAAGTGATATTTGTCATATGAACAAACACATATTTTACAGTATCGAGTCAAAACATGCTGTTAAGTGCTCTGCCAATTCCATTCAATGTATTTTTAGCCCGAATAAGGTCACACCACAGGGTTTCCTAGGACAATCGATGATAGTAAAATAGTTGTTGCAGCCCTAGTTAAAACAACATCCTTATTAAAGTGCTCATAAACTAGCCAAACAACAAAAACCCATGCTAATGTTTAATCAAAAGGTGAAAGGTAACAGCATGCGATCTCTCAGTGCTGAAATACAACCTGGAGCTTTTTGAGCTGCTTGTTGACGGAGGTGAGGTCATGGCTGTAGTCACAGTGGTTTAGCTGCAGCTCCAGCTGCTGCACGCGCTCGTTCAGCCGAGTGTAATTTTGAGTGATCTGATGCCCCCGGTTGTTCTCAAACAGCTGCAGTGCTTTGACCTGCGTAGAGTTTTCCAGGTCCAGCCAACACTCATGAATCTCACTGAGCTTCTGCTGAACCATGGAGCTCAGCTCCGGCTTCTCCACCATCAGCCGCTCACCTTCCTGATAAAAAAAAAAAAGAAAGAAAAAGAGAAAATAGAAAGGTGTGAATGAATAAAACTGGAGCGATACCTAAAATTAGGGTTTTTTTTCTGGTGTTATCATAATCACACTTGTAAGCTCAGCAATATGTAGTGCATTATTAATATACAGATGATGTGCTAAACCTGCTGAGAAGGTGCAATGCAATATAATAAAACTACAAAACCCAGCTTTAGCAGAATCTTACACGTTTTTGGGCCAAAGACCAATAATGCATGATGAAAATGTCAGTTTTGGAGCGGAGTTTGTGTCAGGTTTGTTGTTTTTTGCAGTCAAACTAACTGAATCAAACTGAATTTTGAGTCAGACAATTAGAGCATAAAATACCACAATTAAAAAAAATAGGCTTTTAGCAATTCTTATACTTATAAAAGTTTTAACCTGCATTTTGGTGAACGTTTAGGCCATTATAGCTGGTCCATTGAACAGAATTCTAGGACTGTCCCATGTCCATCATATTTGAATGCAATGTGTAATTCTGAGAAATTTTACATAACAGACCCTCTCACTGTTCTTTCTCTTCTCACACACACACACACACACACACACACACACACACACACACACACACACACACACACACTCACACAAATAAACACACATAAACACACACTTGTGTGTCAGTTGAAGCATCACTTGTGGGAAGAGCCAGAAAATGTGTAAAAGGTGTGGGTGGAGAGAGTGAGAGAGAGAGAAAGAAAAGCATAATAAATGAAGAATGAGAGAAATCAGAAAGAGTGACACAGAGAGGCAATTAGAATAATAAAAAAATGCCGGGCTGCACAGAAAGAATACATGACTTACATTATTTCTGTTTTATTTATTATCTGATTCAGAATGAGATTTTATTTTGGAAAATCACCGGATTCTCTCCTCCACATCTGTCTATGACTCACTCTTGATGCATGTGAAGATGCCTTTGTCACATGTCTCACCCACATTCGCTACCTTCTTAAAGGGGCTGCTCCGGCCGTTAACACATAATTACACACATTACCGCTAAATTCATACCCCCAAGCGAACAAAATTAACATAAAACAACACAGTGGATTCACGTTTATTATAATATTAAGAAAATACCAGTTTTCATGCCGGTCATATTTTATTTTGTTGTATTTATCTGCCACACCTTAAAGGTTGGGGACCGCTGGTATAAAGGAAAGTAAGAAACCCATAAAAGATAGAAGCATCTTCTGCATTGTAAGTGATATTATTCAGAGCAATAACAACCAATTTCACTGCTTCTTCTTTAACAGATACAACACATACATCACTTCCTGTTGACCTCCAATACAGAGCAGAGCATAAAAATGCCCTTCACACAGGGAAAGGGAGAAAGGGTTGATGACCCCCAACTTTATCCCCCCAACCACACACACAGGCACATGCATACACATCTACATACACACATACATACATACACACACACACACACACACACACACACACACACACACACACACACAGCTTGCATATGGAAAAACACACCTGGGACTATGGGATCATCACTCATTATAGGTCATTAGGAGGGGTTTCACACTTCTTGGACAGAAATAGACTAAGGTGTACAAATCTGCAGTTCCACCAGCTGGGTTTTAACAAGCAAAGCTGTTAGATAGATTAACATTAGTAGCTTAGCTACACCCAATTGTACAGTTACTAACATGACAGTATGACATATTATTTTGATCTTGTGTAGATGTTCCTGTATTTAAATTAGAGAGAAGGTGAAACAGAGTATAAAGTAGAGCACCATAAAAGTACTATGCTATTTCTGGAAATTGAATTACAACACAGGAAGATAGCAAAAAGAAAGAGATATTGGGTCAGAAAAACAGAAATCCATATAGCTGAGCCCAGTATGGTTTTTGAGCCAAATATAGTTACATTTATGCACATAGTAACGGTAAGTGTTTTGTTTGTTTGTTTGTCTGAGACAAAACACAGTGCACATGCAACTATGAATGTTTGAATGCTCAAATCGGGGTGGAAGGTGAGCTTTCAAACCACTATAACAGTAATATCTTAAAACTTTACATGTGTAGTTTGCTTAAGATGATCATGGTAAGACTGCACCAGTACAGTGACCACATGGGTCTTCTAAAGTCATTCATAGAAATAAACTTTTGTAAGTAGGTTAGGTTAGGTTAGGTCAACTTTATTATCCCCGAGGGGCAATTTGTTTCACAGCCAGCAGAATCCATACAATCCCAAACACACAGCAACAAACAGTACAGAGAGAAAAAATAAAAAAAAACAACCTGAAACTAAATTCGCCCTAATTGGGAATATGTTGGCTGATCCATAAATATGTGTACTTTCATGAATGCATGGTTTTGCCGACTTTCATGTTTAATTGGAGGGTATTCACAAATACATTAATCCCCCGCTTCAAATCTCACATCATAGCTAATTTGTTTTGCTGATTTACCCAGTCTCTTATGGATAGCACGATAGACCACGATAATGTTGAACATAAAAACATAAAACAGAATCTTTGGGGTGGCATCCATTTATCGCGGTTTTGCGTTTATCGCGGGCGGTTTTGGAACGTAACCACTGTGATAAACGGGGGATTACTGTAATCTGCATTGTGTAATGAAGACATATCCGAGAAGCCTTGCAGCTGTAATTAGAGCCAAATGGTATATCACATTATGCCTCACTAGCAGCAATCAACAAGCAACTCAGACATGCCTCAAGCTATAAGAAAAAACAACAAGAATAACTGAAATGACTTGCTAATTTGTATATGAAAATATATTTCCAAGAAAAGAAATATTCCTGAGCTGACATAGGAAGAAACCTATTTAAAGAAAACTGTAATACATTTGACCTTGCTGTGCCCTTGATCATGTCTTGTTAAAATTATCATTCCCAACCCCAACCCCAACCCATACAGTATACAAGTATTCAACCACTTGAAATTTTACCCTAAAATAATCTTCGACTATAAGACCGGAAGCTTGTAATAGAAACACTGGGTGTGAGGCAGGAATATACCCTGGATGGGACATCAGACCATCTCACACACACATTCACAACTTCCGTCAGTTTACGCTATATATTGTGGCCATAGGTCTGTGGACGACTGACCATCACACCCACATGTTTGCTTAACAATCCTTTTTAAATTTAGTCCCCAATTTGCTGTTATACTAACCTCAAATCTTCTGTGATGGCTTTTTACTATTTTTTGAGCATCTCTGTGGGGATTTGCCTAAATAGCAACAAGAGGATTAAAGCATGGACATGTTTTTATTCACTAAAGCTATGTCCTGCTTTAACATGGTTGGGCCTTTTAGGGCTGTCAATCGAATACAAATATTTAATTGTTCTAAATGTACCTTAAATTAACACTTTTCAATTTTTTAATATTCTAATCAACATGTGCATGGACAAATATAGATGCTTTATGCAAATGTATGTTTATTATTAGTGAAACCATACCCAATATAGAGCATGAAAACAAAATATTCTTGTAAATGTTTTAAAGTTATTATGGTGTTTTAAATTACATAAATCATCAGGACACCAAACAGAACTTTTGCTATGTTTCCACATGGATGGTTTTAATTGCCGGATATGTGCATTGTGGGGGTTTCTGGTGCTTGA
Organism: Silurus meridionalis; assembly: GCF_014805685.1. Taxonomy (NCBI): domain Eukaryota; kingdom Metazoa; phylum Chordata; class Actinopteri; order Siluriformes; family Siluridae; genus Silurus; species Silurus meridionalis. The sequence goes on along the minus strand of NC_060896.1, from coordinate 19,439,925 downwards.
TTTAAGACTTGGCACATCAGTAAAACAAATGTTTAGTGATTAAACATATTTTGTCTGAGATTATTTATATATATATTTTTAAATATCTGAATAAAGAAAGGATGTTGTGAATAAATGTGTTGCATTTTAATTTAGCCTCTTTTAGATTTATTCATTTATATTTTTGATAAAAATTGTCGCAGAAATGCACACTGCATTAATTGTGCGTTAATAAAATTTGTGTCATTTCTATTAATTTGCTTCAAAAAATACTAGCCTATACAATTTTGTGCTTCCAAGCTTGTGGGATTAGATTGAGGAAGGTATGCATATGGATGGAATAATCAACAATGAAACAACGAATAGAACCCAGATGTAAAAACAAAGAAGGACAGAGGTGAATTCTCCTATTTAGTATTTTAAAAGAGTGTATTTGTGGCTGCGTTTTCGAACTAGGATCTTATTGCCTTGATACATGGGTAATCCAAACAGTTTATCCAAGACAACCGTATGCACATGGAAAAATATTGGTAGCACCTGTACGTTGTATTATTCCTTCAGGAGGCATAAAGTAGCTCCCAGAAGTAAAGGAAAGTTGGTCCAAAATTTTGACCCCAAACCACAAAACTCCAAATAACAAGCATTTTAGAGGCATGTTCTCTGGTCGGGTGAAACAAAAATTGTACTGTTTACATGATGCTATGTATGGGAAAAGAAATGTGGGGAAAAATATTATAATAAAATAAGCTTGAAAAAAGCCAAACCAAGTGTTTGGTTCAAAATTAAGAAATCAAAATGCAAGACAATAAAACAGAGTGTATAATCGCACATGCTAAACTTTTTCAAAGCATTTGACTTTGAATAGCTTTGACAAATTTGCACCTATTCTGAACTATTCTGTTAGTGTTTGTTACAGGTTCCTTGTATCGTTTCATTGTATATTAAAACTATGGTTCTCAATTAGCTCTTATCCCTTTTTAATAAAATTCTATCACTATTTCTTAGCTCATGTCACTTCTGAAAATTATTCTCAAACGTCCACACACCCACACAGTCCTCACCTTCTGAATTTTGTCGAGCCACTCTTTGTTCTGTGAGAGTTCGGCCATGAACGCTTGGTGCTTTAGCCATTTTTTATGAAGCTGCTGAGTGTCATCACAGGTTGAGTCACGTGCCATTAGCATCTTCTCCATCACCCAGTCACCCAGCTGTAACACACATACAAATCATTTCATAGACTTTTCAACATCACCTGTTAGGATTTTTCAGCAATAAATCATATGTATGCAATATGGCATTATTCTTCAAAATAATTATTTAAATAACTCCCCAAAACAGCTCTGAAGTATTCTTTTAAACGATTGAAGTTATTAGCTGACACAAGACTGCAGAACACAAGACTGTAAAACAATCATTAATGGCAGACTTTACATCTATTCTTCATATTGATGTGTCCCTGGATGTAATCTCACCCCAGCTAATGTTATTCTATTTAACACATGCCACTAATTTGGGGGGGGAATCAAATGCATAAAAAAACTTAGAAAATATTAGTTGAAACAAGTGTATGACTTTGGGCAGCAGTCTGGTTCCAGCTGTTTGACACAAGACACAAACCCACACCCACACCCACATCCAAACACACACACACACACACACACACACACACACACACACACACACACACACACACACATAAGCATCTGTAACCATGGTTATCTTCAACAACAAAAAAATATATAATGCCTCCAAACTAAAGAAATTTAATAAATTAATACAAAATAATTGGATGTGGTGAGGGAAGACATGCAGGTAGTTGTTTGAAAGAGGCAGATGTAGAGGACAGGGGGGGTATGGAAACGGATGATCCGCTGTGTCTCCCCTAATTGGAGAAGCCGAAAGAAGAAGTAGAAGAAGAAGAATGCAAAATAATTATAATTTATATAATTTCACATATTTTTCACTAAGAACAAACTGATGGACAGCCAAATGATAAACATGTCTTTGCCATACTGTGTTTTTGCAGCAAAATACATACTGTTCTAACATTGGGTCAATTATCCATTCATTTTCTTCATGGTGTCTCTATCCCTAAGCCAGTTAGATGTCCAGTCAATGTTCTTGAGTGGTTTTCAGGGCTGCAGTTACAGCTATACTTAGTAGTGAGGCGGAGGCCTTTATAAGATGCCCAAACCACCAATACTGCATTATGTCCGTTTAGCAACTTAAGTTGCCAAGTTGAATTTAACGCATCAATGTTAATAATAAATGTACAGCAATTATTAACAAAGCCAAGACACTAAATATAGGCTCCTCTGCCCAACAATAACTATAGCTTTTTGCAGACCAGAAAAGGCTAAGAATTAACAGGAAACAGGAAAAAAATCAGCGACTCAGTTACCAGAAGTCAGATTCATTTTGAAAAAAATAGGACACAATAGTGGATATGTTTGCAGAAAACTACATTGTACAAAATATACATTTGACTCCAAACTGAAGAACTGTTGTACACAGCCAAGCTGAGTGCAGGTAAAATGTTCTAGACGGTTCTAGTTCTAGTTCTTTTACCTTAGAAAAAACATGTTTTGGTTATACTAAATGACTCAAGTCTGTTCCTAAAACGGACTTTGCTGTTACAAACATTACTACTATTACTGTGACTAAAACATGAAAAACAGACATATTACTATAAAATACATATTTACACATCCCACGAATATACAAATATCTTACATGGATATATAAACTTATCGGCTGTGATCTGCACACGTTAACTACACACACACAAATCCCAAAAGCATATACAGTATAAACAAACATTAGCTATAGCACCATAGCATGTATAATTACACACAAATACACACACACACACCGGAAAGTCCTCGCGTTAGATGCCAAATCAGAACCTTCAGCAAACGTAGCATGAAGTTCAAGTAAATCCAGTGTGTTAGAAATAAAAAACAACCAGATGTCCATAGCAAATTCAGTCCGATTCTCTCTGTCGGATTATGAAGATGAAAACTGAGGGAAAGGCGATAGAGGCCTTAAGGGTGCGTGATGAAGAGTGGAGGACGTGGGAGGATTATTTATCCATCAGTGCTCCAAAATGATCAGCGGTTATTTTATCTCTCCTCTTACTCCACCTCTCCTTCTCTCTTCCCCTCCCAATCTCTTTGTTCAGTCCATTTTCTATAATAGTGAGCTCAGCCCAGAGACCCAGTTTCTGTCTGCTGTAGCATCCGAGTACAGTGTGAGGTAAAAACAGATTGAGAGAGACAGAGAGAGGCAAGGAGAAGGGGGCGGGGGATTGAGCCATATGGTGAGAGAGAGAGAGAGAGAGAGAGAGAGAGAGAGAGAGAGAGAGAAAGAGAGAGAGAGAGCAACTACGTATGCAGTGATGCTCTCCGCTCAAAGGGTGTGACTGATAAAGGGAGAGAATGGAGGAAATTGTAGAGGATTAAATACTCTGGGACCAAAGCAAAAATCATATACAGTGGTTCCCTGGAACTCGCAGGGGTTTTATTCAAAGACCCCCCGGGAGTTCCAAAAATCTGCGAATTTTGGACGCACCCCCCGCAGCCCCTATGGTACCTTAGTGAATTCATCTAGACATTAAACTTTCTTTCGGCTTCTCCCGTTAGGGGTCGCCACAGCGGATCCTCCGCACGTTTGATTTGGCACATGTTTTTACGCTGGATGCCCTTCCTAACGCAACCCTCCCCAATTTATCCGGGCTTGGGACCGGCACTGAGAGTGGCTGGGGATCGTGGGAGCGCTGTGTCTTAACCACTAGACCACCAGGGGACATGAATTCATCTAGACATTATGATACTTTAATACAATAATGTGTTTTGAAAATGTTATGAATTTTGTTAGTGAAAACAAGGTTTAAAATGTTATCCCTAACGCTCCTGAACATTCGGTCCCGCTGTGGATTCCCGCGAATTTTCAGATAATCCGCAACTTGCTGTTAGTCAGGTTCCAAACGAGAACCCGCAAATTTTCTGAGACACGAGTTTCGAACCGCGACTTATCAGGGTTTGACTGTGTTTATTATTTTTATTAATTTAATTAATATTTTAATATTAATTCATTTGCATGTTATTCAAACTTGTGACTTGTAAAATTTCCCTTCAAATTTTCCAAATGTGGTGACCACATAACAGTAGCAGTCAATCCCTGCTAAAGACCAGGAAAGATGCAGTGACTTCAAATGTTGTTTAGGAAGTGCACATAAAGTCTTTAAAAAGTCTACCATGTTTGATGGACACCGTCTTAATCAGACATATGTGTATCGATTATTTTCCTTTTATTATTTAATAAAACTATGAACAACTCTTACTTAAATAGAACTGCAAGTCGATAAATGCCAAACAGCCTCTCCTTTAATCCATGAGCCAGTTTTCTTAATAGAAAGAGCACCCTGAATTAACCCATCACTATTGAATTTGAAATTTTACATTTCTCAGAGAGATATGATTTCATGACTATCATTTGGCAGTTTGTGTTTAAGTAAAATGTAAAATAATAATATGTACTGGATCAAGGGTGATCAAGAGAAGCCATCTTCTATACAATTTGCAGTGATTCATTTTCAGATAATTACAAGGACTCTAAATGCATCAATACAAAGGTAATATTTTTAACTTATATTAGATGTTTATTGCTTGCCATTCACATTCATACATCATTGTATCAGTTTATTGGTCTTCAGTAATCACTTTGCCTTTTCAGCAATGTGGTGGATCTGGAGCTTATCCCAAAAAATACTGGGCTCAAGGCCATTCACATACTCATTAACACCTCTAGGGGCAATTTAGCTTAGCAAATCCACCTACTGGAATGTTTCTGGACAATGGGAGGTAAATGCAAAACACAAATACATCTTTGGCAACATGAGGAGAACATGTCCACAAAAATACTGACTGCTCTCTTCATATAAGGACGCTTCAAAAAATATTAGCATTAGCAACAAGCTAACCAGGAAATATTGCTATAAACGTGTTCATGGACATGTTTATTTGACATTACTTTTTGAGGCATGAAGTAAACAATTATAGATAAACTCTTCTTTACAAATCTCATTAACTTATATTTTATTCACAATAGAATATAGATAACATATCAACATATCAATATTCATGAGAGCTACACATTCCAAAAAAGTTGGGGCAGGTAGCAATAAGAGGCAAAAGTAAATGTACATATAAGGAACAGCTGGAGGACCAATTTGCAACTGATTAGGTCAATTGGCAACATGATTGGGTATAAAAGAGCCTCTCATAGTGGCAGTGTCTCTCAGAAGTCAAGAGGATCAACAATTCCCCAAATGCTGCGGCAAAAAAATAGTAGAGCAATATCAGAAATGAGTTTCTCAGAGAAAATTTGTAAAGAGTTTGAAGTTATCATCATCTACAGTGCAAAATATTATCCAAAGATTTATTGAATCTGGAACAATCTCTGTGTGAAAGGTTCAAGGTCGGAAAACCTTCAAGCCCTTAGATGGCACTGCATCACATACAGGAATGCTACTGTAATGGAAATCACAACATGGGCTCAGGAATACTTCCAGAAAACATTGTCGGTGAACACAATCCACCGTGCCATTCCACCGTGCCATGCTAAAACTCTATAGGTCAAAAATGAAGCCATATCTAAACATGATCCAGAAGCGCAGGCGTTTTCTCTGGGCCAAGGCTCATTTAAAATGGACTGTGGCAAAGTGGAAAACTGTTCTATGCTCAGACGAATCAAAATTTGAAGTTCTTTTTGGAAAACTGGGACGCCATGTCATCTGGACTAAAGAGGATAAAGACAACCCAAGTTGTTATCAGCGCTCAGTTCAGAAGCCTGCATCTCTGATGGTATGGGGTTGCATGAGTGCGTGTGGCATGGGCAGCTAACACTTCTTCTCTTTCAGGGAAGACCTTGCATTTTCCAACATGACAATGCCAGACCACACACTGCATCAATTACATCATGGCTGCGTAGAAGAAGGATCCGGGTACTGAAATGGCCAGCATGCAGTCCAGATCTTTTACCCACAGAAAACATTTGGCGCATCATAAAGAGGAAGATGTGACAAAGAAGACCTAAGACAGTGAAGCCTGTATTAGACAAGAATGGGACAACATTCCTATTCCTAAACTTAAGCAACTTGTCTCCTCAGTCTCCAGACATTTGCAGACTGTTATAAAAAGAAGAGGGGATGCCACACAGTGGTAAACATCCCAACTTTTTTGAGATGTGCTGATGCCATGATATTTAAATTCAACTTATTTTTCCCTTAAAATTATACATTTTCTCAGTTTAAACATTTGATATGTCATCTATGTTGTATTCTGAATAAAATAATGAGATTTGAAACTTCCACATCATTACATTCTGTTTTTATTCACAATTTGTTCAGTGTCCCAACTTTTTTGGAATCGGGTTTGTACAAAGCAAACTTGGAAAGTGCTAATTTAAGTGTTTCAGGAAGAGGTAGGTCTTCAACTCCCGCTTGAAGATATTCAGGGACTCCGCTATACAGACATCTATGGAAATGTTATTCCACCACCTCGGTGCCAGAACAGAGAAGAGCCTTGTAGTATACTTACCTCTAATTCTGAGAGAAGGTGGTAATAGTCGAACAGTGCTGGAGGATTTCTAATTTTGGCCTTGTAGGCAAGCATCAGTGTTTTGAATTTGAAACGTGCAGCTACTGAAAGCCAGTGAAGGGAGCGCAGCGGTGGGGTGCTGTGGGAGAACTTGGGCAGATTGAACACAAGTCGTGCAGCTTCGTTTTTGAGTCATTTGCAGTAAATAGATAGCGTTCAGATTAAGACCTGCCAGCAGAGAGTTGCAGTAGTCCAGTCTAGAAATGACGAGACTAAACAGCCTGTGTGGACAGAAATGGTCGAATCCTTCGGATGTTGTAGAGAAGAAATCGAGAGTAACAAGTCGGTGAAGGTAGAGCAGGTGTTTCAAAGCACTTGAAACACTAGGGGAATTAAATGCTAAGAATCACAGAGACAATTAAAGGGGCTTGTTTTGGTGGAACAGCCAAACTTAGAGCAGTTAAATGGTATTAAAAACAGTGATTTCTGCACAACAACAGATTGTCGATAACAAATTCTCGCTTCAAATAATTTTTTCTACAGTTTGCTCTTACAGGTTCTTGGTTGCAGAATACCATGAAAGTCACTGCCTTTAGTACTTAGTACTTTAGTACTAAGATGTGATGAAGCTCATCAGGAGTGAAGCAAGCTGTCAGCACTCTGGTATTAAAATAAAAGGTACATAAGTGTCTGAAGGTATGCAGTCAAAGCAGATGTAGAAGTAAAAGCCCACACACTGCATTCGGAGAGACTTTCAGGTAGCACCAAACATAAGCTCAAAAGCTGTTTGGTACCTTGGGAGATCATGCACAAGCATTGCTGAGCTCTACGGGGAAAACTGTTGAGTGGTGGATGGAGCACTTGGAGGAAATGGAGGAAATCCTTAATAGTCCTATTCAGAGGCAGTGCCAGAAATCTCTCTACCTCGTCAAATTAATCTCTGTGGTTGTGATGGTGAGAATCCTTAAAAGCAGCAAGTGTGCATGGATGTATACAATTTGGCCAGAGATGTTGAAGACACTGGACAAGCATTTGTGGTTAATATACATACTCAATGGTGGGTATATTGAGAAGATCTCTTGATTTTTCAACTGATCCTCTGCAGTGTTTTGTAAGGGGTCATGGGAGTTAGCTAATTTAGTGTTTACATGTTAAGTGGGTTTGAAAAAAAAACTATGATCATGTGCTTCTTTTTCTCCAGTTCTTTTGGAGGTAAAATAAAGTATAAATGCAGTACCGTATATATCCATTAGGACTGCTTAGTTGGACCCACTTTCTCTTATCATGCAATATAGACATGCACCAGGGCGCTTCTCTGCTTTGGTGCCTGGATGGTAGAATGAATTTACATTTACATTTACGGCATTTGTTGATGCCCATTTCAAGAGCGGCTTACAGCTGAGTAGTTGATGGATAAGGGCCTTGCTCAAGACTTCTGACCTCCCAATTCAGAGTTCAGTGCCTAAACCACTGAGCTAGCATCTCCCGGAAATTCCTCTAAATATCAAAGCAACTGAATAACTAGCTGTCTTTTACATAATAAAAACAAAGTTCAATAAAGTAATTAAGTAGTAAATATGACAACCAACTAAAAATTATACAGCAAACAAGATTTACATCACTCCTTAAATCACAAAATGGTAATATCCATGATTTTTAATTAACGTTAATGCATGCAGAACCTAAAAAGAAAAGCCATTTACAAAAAGACAGGAAGCAGAACTAAAGGCGGCAGAGTTGAAGATGCTGCGATTTTCAATGTGAGTGACAAGGACTGACAGGATAAGAAATTAGTTTATTAGAGGAACCCTGCAGGTCAGATGTTTTGGAGACAAGGGGAAAGAGGCACAATTTAGTTGATTTGGTGAAGAGGAGGGATATGGGGTATATTGGTAGAAGAATGCTGAGCACAGAGACACCCTGCAGGAGAAAAAAATAAAGGCCTAATAGAAGGCTTATGGATGTGGACGAAAGACAAGCAGCAGGTGATTGGTTTGAAAGAGGCAGATGTAGAGGACAAAGTGATATGGAGACAGAAAATCCTCTGTTTCGACCCTTAACGAGAGCAGCTAAAAGAAAAGGTGAAATACCTAAATGGAAAACTGCATTTATTCTGTCAAAAGAACAAGCTTCAAGTGATCACTGAGATCAGAGATTTATGCCATCACTTGATTCACTCACTGTTTTACAGGTTTAATACCGATATGAGGTAGCTTAGGCCTCAGCATTAACAGTTCAGCAGAAAAATTAACACTTTGCTAAGGGTCTTTTACAAGAGTTTAGTACAGAGCATAAAATGGCTTTGAACAGATTTCAGATACATTTTGAAAAGTGCGTGCATGTCATGAGGCTTAACTGTCCTGTCCTCTCATCAGCCAAACCTTTTTATTCATTAAATAAAATATAAAAGTCTTTTGTTGTAAGAACTGTCACATGCACTACATGGGAATGGGTGCGGTGAAAATTTCCTGCCACTAGATGGCCTCATGAATCCCTCTTACAACAATCAGACTACGCATGACAGTCCATGTGCATGTTTGCCAAGCTTATAAAAAATAATCTAAAATAATCTAAAAATAAATTACCACACAAGCAATGAGGAGAAAAATATTCTGGGTCTCCAAACTTACATTACAGAATCTGGAGCTTAATTTACTTTTACAAAAATAGAGATTATTAACGTAGGGATCATGTTAAAACTAGTGAGAGGGACGGGAGATTTGCAGCAGTGCATTAAACCATTTGTCAGAAAGAATTCTGATGTTTTTAGTTTATTAATTTGAACCAGTTTAAATTATGCACAAACAGTAAACATGCCTTTATTGAGAGGTAGGCAGTGTGTCAATACTTTGTGCTCACACATTTCTGCAGATTGCTCTGTTGTAAAGTAGGTGTACAGTTTGCTTCAATGTGAAGTAACCTTTGCTGCATGTCAACACACAAATACCACAGACATACAGAGAGAGAGAATAAGAGAGAGTACCTCATGGCAGTCCTGCATAAATCTCTGCAGCTCCCACTGATCAGTGAGTTTTCTGAGCCACTGCTGTGCCACTTCACGGTTTTGATTCCCCCTGTCGGTCAAGCACAATTAAAACACATTATATTCAATATAAGCAGTACTCTGTCTCCTTTGTACCTAAAACTTTAGATACCATTTCAGTTTTGGCAGTATAACGGCACTGCCCCAGATCTCCTCACATTTCAGAGGCATGTTAACTACACTGTCCAGTGCCTTTAACATGCATGTATCTACACTTTATGGACAAAAGTATTGGGAACCCTTTTTTTTTTTTGGGACACGTGCTTCTCCTCCTAACTGCTACCACAAATTTGAAGGCACACAATTGTAAAGAATGTCTTTGAATGCAGTAGCATCTGAAAATACTGAAAATAGGAGATACACCTGTTCTAGAATGACACTGCCCCCGTGCACAATGCAATCTCCAGTACATGGTTTCTTGGGTTGTAGTGGATGATTGTGAGTGACCTATCTGACCACAACCCTATTGAACACCACTGGGATGTATTAGAATGCTGACTACACCCCAGGCCTCCCCACCCTACCTACATCATTACCTAAATTGACTAAAACCTTTTAGACTGAATGGGCACAAATCTCGACAAACACAATACAAAATCTAGTGGAACATCTTTCTAGAAGAGTGGAGGTTATTCTAACAGCAAATGGGCACTAACTGTGAAACAGGATGTTTAAAAAGCACAAATGAATCTTATGGGCAGGTGTCCATAAACTTTTTTTCCATATAGTGTATGTATATACACTTCTGATCCTTCAAGACATGGACTTCACAAACTTTTGACGGTGTGTTGTGGTATGCAACACCAACATGTGAGCAGCAAATCCTACAAGAACAAGAAGGGTTTCCATGAATCTGACTTATTTGTCCAGTACATCCCCATAGATGCTCAGTTGGAGAAAGACCTAGCAAATTTGAAGGTCAAGTCAACAAATTTAATCTATGTCATGTCCCTTAATCCGTTCCTGAACTACTTTTTTGTAGTGTGGCAGGGCACATTATACTGCTGATAAAGCCCACTGCCATTAGATAAAACCATTGCCATGAAGAGGTGTAGCTTGGTCTGCAACAATTTTAAGTAGGATGCACGTTTTCCCAGAATGAGTAAATATTGTATAAAGCATCACACTGCTTCTGCCATCTCCGATTCCTCCAATATCCCCAGGTTCTCATCCCCATGCAACAGTGCAAACACAATCCACATATTGTAAAAAACAAAAAATAAAGGCAAATCATCAAACAAGGCCACCTTCTTTCATTGCTCCATAGAAAAGATCTAACATTTATATGCCCATTGCAGCCAACATGAGCCTTGGGCCCCTAAAATCCTGTCGCCAGTTTATTGATGCCCTTCCTTGGACAACTTTAATTTGGTCTTAATCAATGCAAACATAGTAACACCTTGCAAATTGGTAATGCTCATTGTAAAAAAGTAGATTTCTTTAAATTTTCTAAAGTTAAATGGTAAAATGTTAAAAAAAAGGTTTTTTTTTTAAGCACACTACCTGCACTAAATGTGGCAGTCTGCTATTTAAATTATAGATATTAAACTGCACGTTTATAGGCCTGTCTGACCTGGTAATGAGTAAATCAACCCGATCTCGGATACGCTCAGAGTAGATGTTGTTCTGGCTGATGAGACTCTCTCCTGCCTCGATCACAGCTTTGATCCGGTGCAGATTGAGCTCCATCGCCATGCTGAACTCTTTGTGTTTCTTAATGGCTGCTTCCACAGTCTCCACTGTGGTAGGGAGCTCCACGTGTGCCAGCGAGGACTCCTAATGAGAAAATAAGGACATTTCTTTTATTATATTTCTTTATTTTACATAAAAAAAGTCAATAATATCTTCATTGAACTGCCTTTTAGACAATCCTGATATAAAAGCCCTTAAATTAGAATAAAACAAGTCGTACGTTAATATTCATCAGGCATGTATGCTATTATTAAAGACACTATTTAAAAGAATACTGTATACCTACTAGGGCTGAAATGATTCAAATACAAGACAAATTATTTCCCCATGAACCATTATTACTGACACACCACCTGCTAAACTTTCCATGCAAAGGTTGTGTGTGTTATCTGTGTATATATATATATATATATATATATATATATATATATATATATATATATATATACACAGTGGAACCTGGTTATGTCGATGTCCTAGGGGGTCGGCAAAAAGCATCGAGATAACCGATGATCGAGATAAACGAAAATCAAAATGGCGGCAATATATTAACGTGCTTGAAATTTCTTTATGTACATGATGTGCGTTAATAAATGAGAATGTGAAACTTCCACACTCTCACTGTCTGTTATTGTTGGTATATGTTGGTTCACGGCGGTCGTTGTTATCGCTCATGTGTATCCCGGTACGTGGCAAAAAAATGGCAAATTTTTCCCCCCTTGTGCTCGAGATATTAGGGTTCGGCGACATAAAAGAATTGACATAACCGATAAAAAATGCTAAGACAAAGCGAGAATTTGGCGGTTCCACTTCAAAAACGTTGACTTAATAGGGTTGTCTCTAGATAACCGAGGTCGAGATAAGCGGGTTCCACTGTAGTATAGATAGATAGTTATTATATAAAGGAAAAAAGTTAATCACAAATTGACAGTTTGGCTTTTGAAAATTACAATAATTATATATTTCAAATTCCTTAATGTCCTTATTTGTGTTTATTTGTTTGTCAAAAAAAAAGGACTCATTGATAAATCTTTTAATAAAATGTGTAACTGTTATTCAAGCCAAAGTGAACTAAAAATGCACACCACCTTGTACTTTCATACATACTGTACAGTACATTAATGAATGCCAATCACCTATAAATGCAGGCGCATACAGTATATAATTATAAAAAAGTGGTAAAGGTGAATTATTTGAGATAACCCGTTAAAAGCTATGATCTAAACATAATTACAGAGAAAAGAATAAGGTGTGACATGAAAACAGAAAAAATAATTTCTGGTGATTGTGGACATCATGTAGTGTCTTAGTGCGTGTCAGACAGAATGTGCCAGTGCACCTATTCTTGATGTCATGCCATGTTGGAAATGTCACAGAATGCCAAAAATCTTATTTGGCTTAATTTTTGAATTTATATTTCCTTAATATGAAATTGTGTTGTTGATGGTAAGATTGTTCTACACATTTTCTATATGAGTGTAGAAGTCTCACCTGGTTGTTGAGAAAGGCCTCAGCCTGCTTAACGTCTTTCATGAAAAGATGGTAGATGTGTGCCTGCACTAGCTCATCCCTCCTGCTCTCCCACATCTGTAGCAGCTTGTTCCAGCCTGCACTAAGTTTCTGGAGCCACTGGTGCAGTGCAGCATTGGCTAACAGAGTGTCCTCTGTGTCCAGCAGCTCCCTCACAGCCTGTAGACGCTCAAAATCCTCCTCGTAACTGTGAATTTCTTCGTTAAGAGCTGCGTGGAGGTTGATGAGCCTCTCAGCCTCGTCCAAAGACTCAGGCAGCTCGTTAGATGCTGCCTCTGTCTGTTTCTGCACCATCCATGTCAAGAAAGAATCCAAATCCTGAATGAACTGCTGTAGGCGTCCAGCTACAGTCAGTGAATCCTCGCAACCCTGTAGAGTACGCTTTAATTCGTCCCACTCCACACTCACCCCCTCAAAGGGAATCAGGATCTCCTCCGCTTTGTGTGGATCAGAGGTTGCAAGGTCTTCTGCTTCTTGCTGTAAATGGATGAGTTTGGGCTCTAGAACGGCGAGCGCTCCCTCCATCGTGGACAGACGTCGTTGCAGTGCCAAGACGCTGCCCAGATCGCTGCCTGAATACTGCGTAGCATCAATAGCTTTGCGTTTTTCCTGAATTTGTGATTTGATCTCACTGCATTCGAGTAAATAATTCTGGATACGAAGGATTGAGTCCAAATGATCCTTCTTCTTCTCAACCAGCTCCACCATATTGTTCCATCTATAACATATAACCATAAAGTTACGAGCAATTCAAGAACTATGACAATGGATTTTGAATGTAATTAATAGAAATAATCTTCACAATGTCTTAGGATTGCTATTTGCATTTTGGCATTCAATCACCCATTACTGAACAGCATACCTCAACAATGATGAAACTTTAATGAATGGACATTAGGTGCCATCCAGATGAGGATGGGCTTCCTTGTGAGTCGGGTTCTTCTCAAGGTTTCTTCCTCATTTCATATTACGTTAGTCATTTCAGATGTTTCTCTTGAAATGCTTATTAGGGATAAACTTATATGGACTAAACCTTTAGGCACTAACATATACATTGAAATTTTATAATCTCTGTAAAGATGCTTTGGGACAATGTCCAGTGTTAAAAGGACTACAAAAAAAATGAATTAAACTGAAGATTGATTGGTTTTGGTTTCTTATTTCATTTTAACCAGACATTTTATGCAACATGCTTTAATGATTACCATGTTTATTTTGTATTACTGTTTATGTTAATGTAGATAAAAGCTTAGATTTGTATAATGGCAATAAATGTGCATTGCCAAAGTGCTAAGGGGACGGATTTCACTAAATAAACTTTGCCTGGTTCCTATCAAAATCCCAAGAATTGATTAGAAGGCCATGATTCATTGTAACAAGGTGCAGGCAACTGATTGCAGATATGGCAACTCACAACTCTATTCGTTTTTTAATTTCAAATAAATGCAGTACATTTATTTTAGGTATTAACTGGTATTAATTATTATCTTCAGTAGTTTGAAAGGAAAGTGTATGTATGTGTCTACTAAATGGGTTCATCTCAGAACTCATTCAGTATGTATCGCTCAATATGCATCAGCTGCAGCAGATGGCAGCACCCTTATAGAAGCTATGTCTGCCAATTTCTCTCTCTCTCTCTCACTCTTTCACACACACACACACACACACACACACACACACACACACACACACACAAGCGTCACGTTTACAGGTTTGACCATAGCCATGCTTACAGCTTGCTTCCTTATGTGAGCAGCAAACCAGATGGCATTAATGCTTCAATTAAAAATGTATTCCTGCCACTTTACACAAAAGAAATACATCATGGCAAAAAGTAGATCAGTAAATATATTTTTCACACTTGGTTAGCTAGCTAGTTTATTTAAGCCCTGCTAGATGTGCTAATGAACACAACAGACAATTGTCTAGAAAGTCTTGGAATGCTAATGCATTAACATACTCCTTTTCTAGAACTTAGAGGTGCAATCATAATCATGACACGCAAGCATAATAATGCTCCAGTCCACATAGTGAGGGCCATAAAGACATGGCTTCCCAAAGTTGAGTGAAAGTGGCCTGAACCAAACACTGAGCTGGTTAGTTCTCACTCTTCAGTGTTCTGTATTGTTTAAAGACTATAATCACACTCTTGATGTCACCCAAATGAGGATGGGTTCCCCTTTTGAGTCTGGTTCCTCTCAAGGTTTCTTCCTCATAACATCTAAGGGAGTTTTTCCTTGGCACAGTCGACATGGCTGCTCATCAGGGATAAACACACACCATTCACCTTAACTCTTGAAATTCTGTAAGGCTGCTTTGAGACAATGTCTGTTGTGAAAAGCGCTATAGAAATAAACTTGACTTGACTTGACTTGAATTGACCTCAAATGCCCTGAACACCTTTGGGATGAATTTAAATGCCAAACACAGAATCCTGATGATGCGAATCAATCTGTAGCCAGGAGCCCAAGATACCAAATTAGTTGGGATCTCTGTGTGGGAGAGACTGCATTCTCTCCCTCTCCTGTCAATCATAGCAACACTGGCCAATCGTGGATATTAATGAGCACTATTGTTTTGTTTTGTTTTTATTACAAGATTACAAATTGGGACTATGTTTCCCACAAGCCACGGCACATTCCATTTCACATGACTTTCTGCATCTGATCCTTGTTCACAATAATTACCACATTTAAGCTTATTGTTCACAGCACCCCTTTCTCTTGTTCTGTGGTACCATGTTGTCTTTACTGCTGACACTCAGGTTTGGTTTATTTTGTTCATGTTTGTCGAGCATTTTGTGTTTTTTGTGTATTTTTGTTTGATTGTTTGCACTTTGACAGACTCTAACATGCACAGGCTAGGTTTTGTGTTCTATATTTATTTATTTTCATTAATTATTATTATTTAATTTGGCTAAGTGTGAATGAAGTTTCACATGTGTTTGTTACCTGCTGTTCAAGTGATCCTGACACCCTCTGACCTCAGCAGAACTGGGATGGTCACTGTCCAAGAGCTGCTGAACAATACGATTCACATCCAGGATCCTTCCCATCAAGCTGTTCATCTCCTGGTCCAGGCTCTCAAACCTAACACACAGAAATTCACATACTTCACACTTCACCCAACACTAATACATCTTTGACTTTATTTATATGATATCTGCAAGTCCTTTCTGAGACAAAACTCTCATATATGAACATGAAATGCAATTCAGATAAAATACACTCCATCTCAACACAGAAAGCCTCCCTGTTCAGAATTGGTTTGTTTTATATGGGGACCACTGAAATTGTATGTTGTGTCTATACATGTGCTGTGATACCCTATATAAGCAATACAATACATGTTTTGTATTGCAGTAAAGTAAGAGTGCAAGTCTTCAAGGATGTCCAGCATTCCACTATCCCCTTACCAATTCATGTGAAAAGTATAACTGGATTTAGTCAAAACCAAATTTATATAGATTGCATAGAAGATTGCATTATAAGCAATGCATGATGCATGAAATAATAACCAAAACGAACCTAAATACATGGAAATGCAGTCATTAATCTGTAAAAAAAAAAAAAAAAAATTTTAAATAAAATAAAATAATAATAATAATATAATAATAATATTATTATTATTATTAATAATAATAATAAAAAAATCACCACTACATTAGTATGATACTTTACAGTGCAAGTTGTCACCTTATGATTTAACAAATGATTTGTGTAAGGGGAGCAACAAAACTGTTGAAGATATAAAAGAGGCTGCACAATAAAGAGAGACAAACCCTCCAGAGAACAGTTTAGAAAAAAGAGAGGAGGAAAAAAAGCAAAAAAGCACTCAATAGACAAAAGAATGCTTTGTCAGCATTTATAACTGTTGTGTGTGATTTTCGAAATTTAAAGTGCAGGTAATGTTTATACTTTAAATAAGAGTTATTATGATAAGTAATTACTGTAGTCAGATTTAAGTACTAAAAATATTATATTTAGAAGTTGAAAGAGTCAAATATTTAAGTCATAATATTAAACCTTGAACCTTCGACTGCTACCTATTTCTGTCCTTGGTAATAGAACAGCAGTGGATTAAGATAATATAAAGTTCTAATTAGTTTCAAGGTAGTCAGGATGGCTAGCTAGTTAGCCATAAACAGTATGTTTCAAAAATACACCTCACATAAATAAAGTTATGAACTATGTTGTTTAAAATTCAGCAAATTTCAAGTAAAGGTGTTTTATTTACACTTAATTCTAAACTTATATCCATTTTCCTATGTTATACCAACACAGGTGATAAGCCCAGGGTAAATTACTGACTTTTTATTGTAACCAATATCCAATATAAAGTATAACAAGGACAATCGTGTCTTTCCACAGACAAAAAACACCAACATATAGTGCAAATATCTGCAAGGGAATAGTCCCTTATTCTCCGAGAGAGTTATGTTTTAGGTATCGCACCAACAGACATATGGCCAAAGATTAGCACCTGACCATCACACCCATATGTAGTTCCACAAAGCTGGAAACACATAATTGTATATAATCATGTCATCAAACTAAGCATGGTCCAAAACGATGAACCCTACTCGTGTAAAATCTATCAAGACACAGCTTGCCAAAGTTGGAATGGAAGAATGGAAGTGGCCCTGACTTCAACCCCACTTTATTGACTCTGTTGTGGCCTCAGCCATATTCTATAATGTGGACTGCTGGGGTAGCAGCATCTCTACTGCAGATAGGAAGAGACTAGACAAGCTGATCAGGAAGACCAGCTCAATCCTGGTAGCAATCCTGGTATCCTGGTAGGATGGTAGCAAAAC
Source organism: Silurus meridionalis (assembly GCF_014805685.1). NCBI lineage: Eukaryota > Metazoa > Chordata > Actinopteri > Siluriformes > Siluridae > Silurus > Silurus meridionalis. The sequence goes on along the minus strand of NC_060896.1, from coordinate 19,422,266 downwards.
TATCATCATTGCTGGAGAACGCCTCTCATCCCCTGTATGAAACGGTTTCATCGTTGAGCAGCTCCTTCAGTGACAGACAGTTACATCCTAAGTGTCTGAAGGAGCGATACAGAAGGTCTTTTCTCCCTGCTGCTATTAGACTTTACAATCAAAGCTGCTTCCAGTGAACCAGTCACCATCATACACACTGTTATTACTGTCTTACTGTGTAATAGTTACTGTTATTACTGTTTTACTGTGCAATAATACTACCTGTGTGCAATATTACCTGCAATACGTGCAATACCACCTGTGTGAAATACTACCTGCAATACGTACTTGTTCCCTATTTGTATTTATACATTGTGTTGTGTATATACTTGTATACTATAGTATGTCTATTCGTCTATTCTTTTATATATTTGCATTTATTTATTATTTTTTTCTTGTTGCTGTAACAAAGAAATTTCCCCACTGTGAGACGAATAAAGGTATATCTTATCTTATCTTATCTTATTTTGGGGATGGAACTACATTGCAACATGTGCTCCAGGCCTTCTTGTCCCGCATCAGCACCTGTCCTTATGCTCTTGTGGCTGAATGGGCAAAAACAGTTATGCTCCAAAATTGAGCAGAAAGCCTTCCATGAAGACTGGAAGTTATTATAATCTTAAAGGGTGAACTAAATCTAAAACAGGATGTTTCAAACTCAAATATGGGTGTGAAGATCAGATGTATACAAACTGATGCCATATAGTTTATGTGTAGTGCACTGAGCAAGTGTAATTCAAAATAATAGTAATCAGCAAGCCATTTTGCCATGCAATCAGTTATTTAGTGAATAAAATGCCAGATCTGAGAAAAAAAGAGACGTTATGTTAACAAATTAGATTACTCACATATGTCTAATGAGTGCATTGAATATAATGGTATGATATATAGCCTAATTGATTATATTGGCACATGCCTACCTGTGGGCGACCACCTCAACATCCTCAAGTCTTTCAGGAACATCCATTTTGTTCAGCCATTTTTCCTTTTCGTCAATCCACAGCTCACATGCGTTCACCTCGCTGAACATGCGGTAGACAGCAAGAGCATCATTCAGCCACTGTTGTCGCATCACTGCAACCTCTGCCACCTCACTATAGACACGCTCCACTTCATGTATCCGCTCCTTCACCTCTTCTATCTCTCCATAATGAAGCGGCAGTACTACTGCGTGCTGATGAAGTGCTACAACGTTCTGCCGGTGCTTGTCCACCTCCTCACAAACACGGACATGCTTCTTAAGCAGCGACTGCGTAGAAAACTCATCGTGACCGAAATCGTCACTAGAGACAAGTCTGTAGGCATCCTGAAGCCACGCTAGCTGATCATCCATTTCAGCACTAAACTGAAAGAAATCCAGTGCCTCCTGCAGGTGACCTAGTCTCATCGCGGCTTGATCCTCCAGACGTTTCCAATCTTCCTTCACCTCCATCAACTTGTCATTTATCCCAGCTGCGCATAACCGTTTTTGCGTGACGATTTGCTTCCCATTTTTCATAGTCTGCTGGAGAAGGGCACGTCGTGCTAACAGCTCCCCAGCAAGGCTCTTGTGCTTTTGCAGGAGCTTCAGAACGCTGCTAAGATCTTTGCCGCAACTCTGTGTGTTCAGGATTGAGATCTTCTCGCGCATCCAGCAATCACACTCTTCTACTTCCTGGAAAAAAACCCACAACTCACGAGAATCCTCTAGCTCAGAGCGACGTTTAGCTGCTAGCTGTATCAATTCCTCCAGACAAGTGTTTACGTGATTTACACGATTGCAGATCACCTGCGGGTCGCATGGCTGGTATCCTACAAAAAACCCAAAAAGAAGATATATTCAGTTTTATGTTAATTAGTTATTACTAGGGCTGTTAATTGATTCAAATATTTAATCGAGATTAATCACATAATTGTCAGAAGTTAACTCGTGATTAACTTAATCGAACATTTGATCTGTTCTAAATGTATGTTAAATTTATACTTTTCAGGTTTTTAATACTCTAATCGACATGGGTATAGACAAATATGGGTGCTTTATGCAAATGTATGTTTATTATTAGTTAAACTATACTCAACATAGAGCATGAAGACAAAATTATGGTGTTTTAAATTACGTAAGTCATCAGGACACCAAAGAACTTTTGCTATGTTTCCACACGGACAGTTTTAATAGCCGAATGTGTGCATCATGTCGAATTTCGGTGCTTGATTTCGGTAAAACAAATGTTAAGTTTTTTAACAAAAAATTAGGTGGAGCTTATTTATAAATTTTTTATATCTGAGTCAAGAAAGGATGTAGAGAATAAATTTGTGTTGCGTTGAAGGTTTTTAATTTCGCCTCTTTTATATTGATTTATTTCTATTTTTAATAATCAAACAAATGTGCGCTGCATTAATCCCATTTTTGCAAAAAATGCGTGCTGTTAAAATTAATTGCCGTTATTATAATGAATTATTAAAGTGTACATTTTGACAGCCATACACTATACATTATACTTTGCAAAGTAAAATTTGACAAATATTGTGTATGCTGTATATCGCAGTAAAATGTATAATGGGTACATGCTTACTGTATAAAGCATTTACAAATCTGTAAAAAGTGTTCACTCTTTATGTATACAATGTTTACGAAACCATAAGAAGTTTTCACAATATGGTATGACATTTTCAGGATTTTGTGCGGTGTTGGAATACTGTACGAAGTATACAACCTATATAACCTATATTTTAAATATGTTTGTGAAAACCTGACCAGTCACATTTAAATGGGTTTGATAAACATTCCAATCTGGATTAAACCCCCCATTGCCTTTGTAAACAACTCTTCACTCTTTTAGGAAAGCTTTCAGCTGAAAAATGGCAATGAGGATTTGGCCATTTAGATACAAGGGCATTAGTAAGGTCAGACACTGATGTCGGGTGAGGAGGTCTAGTGCTCAGTCAGCATTCCTTTTCATCCCGAGAGTGTTCAGTGAACATGAGGTCAGGGCTCTTTGTCCATATACTTTTATAATGTATCCACAATACTGTGTAAAGTGTTCATTGTGCAAAGTAAATTGTCAAATAATGTTAGATGTGCTCGCAATACTGTGGTGAATTGTTTGTTTTACATGCTGAATACCGAAAGTTTAATTATGGGTGCATATATATATTATTTGAAATTACTTCACGTGCTACTTAATGTATTATTATTATTATTATTAACATTATTATTATTATTATTATTATTATTATTATTATACCATCTATGGTGGTAAATTTAAGTGCAGCAGAGTTGAGTGTTTGGACACGGTCTGCCTGTACAGTGATGTCAGCCTCCTGTAAAGTGTGTTTTTGCAGCAGGTCCTCCACCTCCAGCAGGTGTTTACCAAAGTCTTTAGAGAGCAGTTTCATCTGCAGAATATACAAATTTTAAACCAAGATAATCACAGCATTCTACAGCTAAAAGACACGACACAATAGGCAAAACAATATATGCTATTTGTGGTAGCAATTAAATAGACAATGGTAAATATTAAATCCAACTATTTCATAAAACTAAATTGCTATCATATTACAGAATGCTTAACTCAGGAAGTAGAAGAAGAGAAGTCTTAGTATAATGTAAGTTGTGTCTTTCTACCACAAAAATAAAAGCAATTTAAAAAAAAGGTTAACTGACATTTAAACATTTTTTTTAAAGAATGTTATTTGTCTCACACCTGCATCTCCTCCATCCAATCAATCATGTAGACCATTTCCTGAAATGTTTTTTGCAGCGCCAGGTTTTTCTCCAGCCGTGTTTTTCGAGCTGTCACAAGTTCTTTGAGCAGATCCCATTGTTTTAGGATGTTGTCTTTCCGAGCCATGATGCGTCTGATGTCGTAATATCCTTCGCTCTCCATCTCCATGGCCAGTTCCACCAATGCACCCATGCGCTCCTCATATGACGAGATGTCAGCCTCGATCGCCTCGTGCTTCTTCATCGCTGCCTCCACGGCTGGCAGGTCATATCCAAAATTGTCCTGAAAAAAAATGCATGAAAAAATTCAAAAATACTATCTGAATTATTGAATTTTGTGGTGGGATCCCTGTACAATAAAGCTTAATCATTCTCAGGTTTAATACTCACAATAGCGCAAATTCTATATCGACATTATGACTGGAGAATTATTATATGACTGCTTTGCTAAATTAAAAATCCCTGTAATTGAAATAAAAATTACATTTACATCTCTATGGTCACAGCTTCTCCTGACAATGCTGCACAGGTACCAGTGTTAATCCAAATTGGGGTGAATAGAACAACCAATAAAATAAATGACCAGCCCATAAACCTATTATATTGTTACAGAAAGAATACTGATCTACCTGAGAAACAAGCCGCTGGTTTTCATTAAGCCATGCCTGCCTCATGGTGGTTTTGTGATCAAACCGCTGAGCAAGCAGCTCTAGTTTCTCCTGACGTATCAGCTCTTTCCTTAAAGCCACACCTCTTTCATGCTCTGCTTTCTCTAGCCTCTCCCATGCCTTTAACAGAAAACACATATCCACTGTAAAAGAATGTTAACAAACATATAATATTTAAACGCTATCTACATGAGTGGGACTGCATTTTTAGACAAGGTTTTAGCTTTAACCATATTCCATGAATTTTTACAGACACACAGACATGCACACATACAAAAAGTTGCAGGGTACAGCCGGTATCAATGGGCTAGCAGGACAAAGACACACACACACACATACACACACACACACACACACACAAACACAAAAACACACACACAAACACACTCACAGGGTTGGCCAGTATTGATAATACATGTATTTTAAATATTAAGTAGGATTGTGTCATTTGTATTTGAAAATGGCTTCATATTTAATATATAAATACTTTAGTGTTTTGTATTTTCTGTAGTTTTAAAATACTGTAAAAGACTTATTAAGAAGTCTACATGATGACATCATTAAAATACAGCCTCTGATTGGTCCCTAAGCAGTAGTGTTGAGATCAGAACAGAAAATTGTTCCATATGAAAAAAGTTGGTGAAAGTAGAAAAAGTGCAGGCCGCCAGCTTTTAAATAGGTGTTCAATGATTGATAAATAAATATTTAATTGCCAAATATTGCACCTTAATTGAAGTAGCTCTTTAGTAGGATCATGATTTTGCATCCCATTGCATGAATGACTGCCTGACACATAATATATTACTATATTTATGATGAACAAATATAACTAATGATTTGTTAAATATAATCAAATTATTAATTAGTTGGAAATCAGTTGCTATGAATGCATGTGCCATTAATTGTCTTCTTATGAATGACTTGCTTGTCACTGAGTCGGTGTTGCTGATGCAAAGTAGCCCTTCGTTACCAAACTAAATTAGGATACAATTATGAGTCATTGGCAAACTGTTAAAAAATAAACTGTGGGTTACTTTAAAACCTTAATCTGAGAGATCACAGGGAATATGTAATTCAAATTTGTATCTATTAACTGGTTGCATATGTTAGATTTATTGCATGACAGGGCCAGAAAAAAAGCTGTTGCTATCAAACATACTTTTTTTGACTTAATAAACAGAGTCAGTGTAATTGTAAAGCAGATCGAAAAGGCCAAGGTTTTTAAAGAAATTCCATGCATTCAAATATTTTTTGGTATTTTTAAAATACAAAAATACAGTACCGTAGTTTTTTTTGATACATGGTTTGGCTGATACACTTAAAGTTAAAGTATTTGGTATTTTATTTTAAAATACATTTTGATGCATCATTGCCCAGCCCTGCACACACACACACACACACACACACACACACACACACACACACACACACACACACACACACTAGACAGACAGACAGACAGACAGACAGACAGACAGACAGACAGACAGACAGATAGATAGATAGATAGATAGATAGATAGATAGATAGATAGATAGATAGATAGATAACTACTATAGCTTCCTATCTGCCTTTAAGTGTGTGTTTGTGTAATATTCCATTACTATTATTATTATCATCCACAACGCATAACGTATTGCTAAACACTACTGGGTAAAATTTGTCAAACTACTGACAGATATAGATTTCTTATGCCCCTAATGTCACAAATATAACCAATATCATCAGTCACCACTGATCAGCCGTTCTACCTTGTTGATGTCAGAAATGAGCTTTCCATCATGAGGCACATATGGCTTCTGGTTGTTGGCTCTGAGTTTGCTTTGGATGGTAAAAAGAAGCACCTCAAGATTCCCTTTTTCCTGGAACCTGCCAGAAAAAAGCACACACAATAATTATATTTCACAAAGATTTTTTCCAAATAAAATATACATAACTTCAAGCTACACAAGTATTAGATAAGCATACAAGTCTTTTGATACTAATGTGTTAGAATATTAGTATTAGTATTGTAATATTATCTCTGTGAGCAACAGTATGGTTTCATGCCGAGGAAGAGCACCACAGACGCATTATTTGCTTTGAGAATGTTGATGGAGAAGTATAGAGAAGGTCAGAAGGAGCTGCATTGTGTGTTTGTGGATTTAGAGAAAGCGTACAACAGGGTGGAGAGAGGAATTGTGGTATTGTATGAGGAAGTCAGGTGTGTCAGAGAAGTATGTGAGGGTGGTGTAGGACATGTATGAGGACAGTGTGACAGCAGTGAAGTGTGCAGTAGGAACAACAGACTGGTTCAGGGTAAAGGTTGGACTGCATCAAAAATCGGCTCTGAGCCCTTTGCTGTTTGCAGTGGTGATGGACAGGTTGACGGACGAGGTCAGACAGGAGTCTCCATGAACTCCATGAAACTGATGTTCGCGGATGATATTATGATTTGTGGTGAGAGTAGGGAGCAGGTTGAGAAGAGCCTGGTGAGGTAGAGGTGCACACTGGAGAGAAGGAGAATGAAAGTCAGTAGAGTATAACAGAGTACATGTGTGTGAATGAGAGGAAAGGCAGTGGAGTGGTGCGGTTGCAGGGAGAAGAGGTGGAGAAGGTGGAGGAGTTCAGGTACTTGGGGTCAACAGTGCAAAGTAATGGAGAGTTTGTTAGAGAAGTGAAGAAAAGAGTGCAGGCAGGGTGGAGTGGGTGGAGAAGAGTGATAGCAGGAGTGATTTGTGATAGAAGAGTATCTGCAAGACTAAAAGGGAAAGTTTATAGGACTGTGGTGAGACCTGAGATGTTGTATAGTTTAGAGACAGTGGCATTGAGTAAAAGACAAGAGGTGGAGCTGGAGGTGGAAGAGCTGAAGATGCCCTAGATTTTCATTAGGAGTAACGAGGATGGATAGGATTGGAAATTAGTTTATTTGAAGGAGCGCACATGTAGGAAGTTTTTGAGGGGCAGTGAGAAACACGATTGAGATGGTTTGGACATGTACAGATTAGGGACATGGGCTATATCGATAGGAGAATGCTGAGGATGGAGCCACCAGGCAGGAGGAAAAGAAGAAGGGCAAGGACTCAGTAAATCCAAGATAAATGTTAATATTAGATGCTAGACAAAATGGCACTAGCTGATGAATGGGAATATACTAATGGTAAATGTTAACATGCATATTGAGATAAGCATGATAATTACTAATGCTATTCATTGAAAAGCATGATAACACTGGTGATGCCTAAGCTCTAGCTTTAGTGTTTTGCATACTTTATAGGCTTTTCAATGGTGCAGTAGGTTGTGAAGGCCTGTAGCTGCTGTTGTACTCCTGTTAGAGAGTTAGCAAACTTTTGGTTGCTAATAATACTGATGTTTTTTTCAATCCACTCCAGCAGATCTGAGGCCAGAGCTTCATAACGCTGAATAATCTTCTCGGCTTCTATGGCGTTATCCAAAACCTACAGCAAAAAGACAATTGTGACATTGAATGATGATCATTTTATTACTATTTTGTATTATTATTTATAAATTAATAGATTCTGCATTTTCAAACATATTTTGTCCAACATATTTGTGACATGCATGCATACATACATACATACATACATACATAGACAAAGGTTTATGGACACCTGACCATAAGATTCATATTTGCTTTTTAAACATCCCATTAAACATTTGTCCCATTTGCTGTTATAACCTTCTGGGAAAATGTTCACTAGCCTGTGCTCATCCAACCATAAGGATGTTAAAAAAGTCAGATACTGATGTAAGGTAAGAAAGACTGGGGTGCAGTAATCGTTTCAATTCATTCCAAAGTTGTTTAATGGGGTTGAGTTCAGAGCTCTTTAGCAGGCCACTGAAGATCTTCCAACCCATATAAAACTATATTTGTGGAGCTTGCTTTATGCACATACGCATTTTCATGCTAGAACAGGTTTAAGTCTCCTAGTTTAAATAAAAGGAACATGTAATTCTATTGCATTCAAATACATACTCTATTATACAACTGTATGCCTCCAACTTAGTGGTAAAATTTTGGGAAAGAACTAGACATGGCTGGAAAAGTCAGGTGTTCCAATACTTTCATCCATATAGTGTATTTATTTCATGTAAAATAAAAATAAATACATAGGATATTATTTCTCTCACCTTTCCAATTCGTTTGCCCTCTACAATAAGAGCTTTCATTTTTGAGAAGTAGTGGTAGTAAGACACAACGTATGTTATAATAGACTTTTCATCCGGATTCTCAGTGTTCACATCTGAGACATAAATTGTTTTAATTATTAAGAAGTAAAATAAATAAAAAATGTCACAATGTTTTTAATGACAATATACTGTATTTGGTGGATTATAATAGGTAGATAATCATACTGTACCCTCTGGATCAAGAAGTTTAGTAAGTCCGAGACTCTGCTCAGCAATATTAAAGGCTTGCTGCAGATTGTGTGTGGCATTCGATCTGGTCAGCTTGTGAAATTCAATCAAATCAGGCCTGAAACATAAATATTACATCAAATTTAAAATTTTATGAGTAAAAGAAAAGCATTTATGTGGTTGCACTAAATATAAAATATTTATTAGAAAAAAACGTATCAAATACTTATCATGATCATTTACAACATATCCAGTATTATGCAATACTGCAATACTTTCATGTTGGTACAAATGTACAATATAAATACAAATATACAAACCACTGTATTGGGCCAAAAAAATGAATTGCATGTTTGTGAAAACCTTATAAATTGGATAATTATTACACTCACTGTTGACAGTTACAGGCCAAAAGCTACAGTTAAGGTTCACATCAAATACTAGAATTATGAAAACCTATGATCCCTCTAACTTTAACAATGGCATAGATGTTGGTACCAGATAGGCTGGTTTGAGTATTTCATAAACTGCTGATCTCCTGGGATTATCACACACAACAGCCATATCGTTTACATTAGGTTTGAAACGCTTCCTCGAGTTATCCGAGTAATTCGATTACAAAAAAATGTGTTTCCCACGGACCATTATTACTGACGCACCACCCGCTAAACTCTGGATTATTGAAATTACTCGATTAATCAATTTAATAATCATCAGATTAATCGATTACTAAAAATGACGATAGCAGTAGCCCTAGTTTACACAGAATTATATTTCAAAAATTAATAAAACAGGGAGAGTTTGCAGGCTGAAACACCCTCTTAGACAGATCAGAGGACATAATAAAACTGGTCTGAGCCTACAGAAATTCAAATAAGCACTGTGGTAAGGAGAAATGCATCTTAAAATGAACATCACATTAAAAAGGTAAATAAACATATTGGTGTCAACTTCTATCAGCCAAGCCCAGGAATCTGAACCTATATTAAGCACATGTTTTCTGAAGCAGGACAATTAAATCCTGCTAGAAGACCAGTTTTATTTGATTTATAATCTGCAAAATTTTGGGAAGTCTATGAACCCATGAATGCCTCAGTTTCCTGGTCATGGCTGACATGAATGAAACCTAATAGGATCTGCAGCACAAATTTCTGTGACTGCTAAGAAGCTTTTCTGTTAATCATAGTTGTGAGAACTGTTTCTACGACCTCTATTCTCAAAAAGGTGTAACTACATAAATGTGTTGGTGTACAGATGTTCCTGTATTAATGGGGTCTGAGAGTTTTGTTTTGTCCATAAAACAGTGTCTTACATGGGATAAGCATGTGTTTTTCTGACCTGTGTCGATGTATAAGGGCGTTGAAAGCCAATCCATCCCTCCAGCATGTGGTGAAATTGTGAATGTTTACTTCAGGATACCTGAAGAACACATACAAAATGCATTTGGTTATTCATAATACTAGTTTATTATATCAATAATTATTAAATACTAGACTTCATACATTCTCACTGTTTTTACTCATGTGTCACTCATGTGAAACCAGTTGCTTGTTCACTTTTGCTGTTCCTATTGTGTAAAAGTGTACAAACATTCACAATTTTTTCTTAAAAGGTTAGTCATCATTTATTTATTTATTTTTTTGCCATACCTGATGCAGGCTATAAAGGTGATACCAAGCTCATAAGTGAAACCAGGATTGAAAAAGCAGGCAGAGATCTACAGTAATTGTTTAATTATTGCAAATTTTGCTGACCAATTATTTGGCACTTATATTTAATTTTTAATATTTTGCAATTTTGGCTTGGCCCACTTTTTCCAATAGTGTATGCTGTGTGACCATTCAAATGATATTTGTCCCTGTACATACAATATACAAATTAACATTTAAATTAAACATATTTTCTTAGCATATGCAGTCATGAATCTGGCCCAAAGTTGTTGTTGTTTCTTAAACTTTTATTTAACCTCTGTCTCCTGTGGTCTAGACTACTTTTAAACCAGGTAGTGTAAGTCCAATGACTACTGTATAATCACTGTTACAAGTTTATAGTATAAAAGTTACAATTTTGATCTGGTTTCGCACAAAAGTGTCTTTGGTAACATCTATCATCTGTCAATTGTTTTTGAGGTCTGTTTTGAACTACTTCTGTTTTCCCTTTAAAATGCAAATTTATATTAATTGGCTAATTGGTTACTGTTTGGATAAAAAAAAATTCTACCACACCACTAGTTAGTACTTTCTTAAATAATAAAAATGTTAAGTACTCCCAGGTTCCAGAAACAGCTGAATACTTCTCTACATTGAATATTAGAATAGGACTCTGTTAAAAAAGAAGTGGAATATGACAGCAAATAGTGATCTTAACTTCATTTATTTAAACATTCACTCTGAGCAGTACAGCAGTCCCACAGAGACTTAAGTGGACCTACTTTAATTTTCTATGATAACTTATACATAGATTTCCCCATGAGGAAAAAGAGTCTCACCCTGCTGTTTTCATCTGGCACCACAGTAACAGCGCATCTTTAGCCGAGCGAGTCTCCCTGTTGTCCTCTGTCTCAATTTTAATCACTTGGATCTGTCAAGCAAATCAGGATCACAATAAACAGCATTTTTAAACTTGTGGAATTCATTACATCTCACTAAACACCTTAAAATGCTCTTTCAAACCAAAACAATATGTTGTCTGCTCATGACCCTGCCATGGCAGCCGAATCACATGCTATAGATATAGAAATTTGTAAAAAGTAATTATCACTATCATGTGCAAGCTAGTGATACATCTTATTGTTTTTTTCTTTGTATCTCTTTACTATTTTTGTCATGACCTCAGCCTGAGATGCTTTTTAGATTCAGGACTAATAATAATAATGCGAACTTCATTTTCCAAAGAATGGATAAAGCTAATCACAAGAGCATATACTGTACAATTTTTATTACCAGATTATGCCTATATAGTATACATGCAAGAAAACTGGCCTGTAGAAACAACAGAAAGCAAGACATTATGTAATGCATTTATACCACTAAAAACATTAAAATAAATACTGTTTCAATAAAAGAGTTCAAAGTGTAAATTTAAGTAAACCAGTGATATACCAAATATCAAAAATCTGAATGTTAATAAAGAACCTTGAATATTAACACCGTCTTATTTTAAAAATAATCCCTAATGTTAGTACCTCTGAAGTGCTTCTTTTCTGCCTTTTTTCCTCTTTCTCTTCCCTCTGTGTCCCTTCATCTCTTTCTCCATCTTTTCTTTTCTTGTTTGTCTCTCTCTCTCTCTGTCTGTCTTTCTCAGCCTTTCCCTCTCTATGCTGCAGTGTTTAAGCTTGACCTGCTGACTGAGCAGAGAAACTGAACCACTGCTCAGAAGGGGAGGGGACAGTGAAAGAAACGGAGACAGAGAAGCTAGCTTAGAATTAAATAAAGGGGCAGAATAAACAAGGCAGAGATGGAGAGAAAAAAAGAAACAAAAAATGGGGGGGGTGGGGGTGGGGGGCAATGTTTTTCATCTTCAGGAATCTGTTGTTCTGTTTTCTGCAATTCCCAAAGTTGCCGACTGCATCTACAATGCTCATGTTTCTCACAACTCCTTTTGCTGTTTCCAGTCACCTGGTTACTAATAAAACTCTGTTCATATTCACACTCCTGCCTTTTAATAAACCAGTCTTTCAGTGTTACTTTACAAATTCTCCCTCCAGCAGTGTTTCTGAATATTGTCTACCTGCCTTATTATTTCAGCTCCATTTGCCCGAATGGTGTAGAACAAGCATTCTAATTGATTGTCAATTATAAACCTATTCTCTTATTTAATACATTATATAATTTTCTATTCAACTGAAAACTTCAAGAATGGATGCACGCTTTCTTCCATATGCATGCAACACACAAACGCACACACTCATACACACACAAATGCACCGAGCAACGGTGGATCACACAGGCTCAGCAGGAATCAGAATGGCATCCAGAGATCAAATGGCTCCAGCAGACACCTCTACCTTACACCCTAGAACCTAGATCAAACACAAACACTGATACACAAATATGACTACAACATACTGCACTGAGAATAAACTAAGCCTACAAAATCTGTTCAGATTTCGTTTCAAATTGCAGATCTGTGGCCTAACAAGATAATGTAATAATCTCCAACATTTTTTTTTACTGTGAATGAATCTAAATGAGTACACATTACAAACTGGCATAAAGTACATGGTTTGTATAATATGTTTATTACAATCAAATATTAAAATTATGAAATAAAAAGGAAAACTACCATAATACGTTCAGTACTGTGTTATAAAGATCGTATAATAAATATGTATCATATAATTAATTTATACAGAGCATAATGAAATTCTGTAAATATGCCTAGAAAACCATAGGGGCCATCAAAATTGTTTCTGTTTCTGTATGTAAACCTAAGCAGTCTTAATTTTCTTTTTTCAATTTGTCTGAAAGGGTCTATTAATTCATTTAACTTTTGTTCAATTACATCTAATACTTCATGTTTATGGAAAATTAGTGTTTCGGACCTGAAAACTAAGCTAAAAAAATTTACTGTACCTAACTGTGTTCAGTGCTACCTGTTGATCGCTGCAATGTTCACTAAGTATTTTCCATCATATTGTATGCTTTATAAACAATATTATCTGTTGCCTGCTAAAAGTTCTGTTTGCTCCAATGATGCATCATGGAACAGGTTTCCATTGTTTCATTTGTTTTTTTGTTGGAAAATACAAGGCATCATCCACTTTCTTTTACTGTAATACATCTGTTTGTGAGCAGTTATTTAAACTTAAATGTTATTTAGAATATTACAAAAGCACAAACCTGTCAATGCACAAATGATGAAAAACATTAAATCTCAACAAGTCCGTTAGGGTATCAGCTTTATTTCCATAAACGATCATTTGAAAATAATAGTAGAGCTGTGATGTCTAGACTCAGGTCTGTGCTTAGTGATGGCCACATCAATACTTTCACTTTGTTGTGTTTAAGACATTTTGTTACAACTTTGAAGGTGTTGACAAGATCAGTGTACTGCTGGAAGGCGGGAGTTTTAACTTTCTGCTTTTGGCTTCATACCTTGCTTCAGTATTTCTAGAAAATCTTACTAGAAATTGTTCTTTGTTTTGCAAATCTATATATTTCAGTCTGTTTTTTTTATTTCAGTGTTGGGATAGGGGCTTTGTCTGGGGTTTTAGGTAAACCTTTTAGTGCAAAGATTTGTTAACTGCTCAGCTGTGTAAGTAAGATAACTGTAAATCGCTCTGAATAAGGGCATCTTCCAAATGCTATAAATGTGACATTTGATTATACACAGCTACAGTACATACAATCACTTTTATATCTAAACATCTGATTTTGGCCAGGTAAAGAATAAGTCATGCACTGCAGAATGCAAGACCTCTGCTGATGTTTTCCTACCTGGAAGCGAAGGATAATGGTCCAGATGAGGCCGAGTGTAAGACGATGGTTGCCATCAACAATATCATGAGAGCCAACGTTCTCCAGATGAACTCTCTGCTCTTTAAGGAACTGCAAGGCTTTATCCACATTCTCCAGACAATGTATTCGCATTCTGCCTCTTGTGGGTCGGGGCTTGGGATAAAAAATAGAATAAGTTGGTAGAAAAAATAGAGAAAAACAGAAAGTTAGAATAAAAAATAATTACAAAATTAAAAATATACAATACCGTGCAGAAGTCTTAGATACATGCAAAATAATGCTGTGAATTAAGGATGCCCTCTAATTACATTTTATATTTATATTTAAAATAAAATAAAGTGAGTAGTCTCTTGTACAGATTGTGATTGATCCAGAATTAAGCTGGTAACTGAGCACCTAGCAGAATCTATCACAGGTCTTCTGAAATCACATGTACATTTTTTGCATGTAAAACCCATCAACTTTTATTACGGAAGCGCTTTTTGATCCACAATTATTTTTCTGTAACTTAAAAAAAAGATAGGAAAGTAATGTTTAAAAAAAATTATTCCATCTAAATCCACAATCCTATCACATAAACATCTCTGGCAAAATTTGTACTTGAAGCTTCACAGTGCCATATTGTGTATACCATTGGCCTCTAATTAAGCCTCTGGGCTATAATGAGTTGATTTTAAAATATGTCTAATTAATAATTAGTAATAATTAATAAGTCTAATTAAGTAAACTGAATAATGCCAGTCATAATGAACATTAGACATAAGGACATATTCATGAGAAAATAAACTCTGATCATAATTTTAATTGCAGTTTGGAAAAATTATGAAACATATATACATATATATATATTTGCAATTCAAACATAATTTGGATATCCAAAATGCCATTTCATGTTAAAAAGACTATTCTCTGCAAAAATCTATCTATTTTTTAAATGCAACACGCAATGGATCATACTGACCCTGAATAAAAGGTAAGAAATAAAAAGTAATCCAATAGTTTTTAAGATAATTAAAGGAAGCTTTTAAACCAACCAGAAGTTCTCCTGAAAGCACTTCCAGTAGCCTGGTGAGCATGTAACCATCTCTCAGGTCATTATACAGATCAGAGATGCGGCAAGAGACGCGAGCCAGGTGAGAGTTCACCCACTTAGTGAAGGTTTTCTTCTGCACTGCATCCCTTTCATCTAGACAAAAAACAGATATTGCAACATAAGAGAACAACCTACTTGTTATTACGTCAATAAAACAAATTTAATGCAAAGTCTACAAGCCTGTGAAATCTTGAGCTTAGATCTGCTAATATTATTATAACAAGACATGTAATTTAAAGAATTAAAACCTAATTTATCATTGTCCATTTTCATGAAGGTACTGTGTTCATTCTTTATTTCTAATATGATTTTTTTTACCAGGTTACTAAAGATGAATGAAGACAAAGTTAGACCAAGATGTCCAAACATTTTTCTCTCAGGGCCATGGGCCAAAAATAAAAGTTACACTAGCAATTACACCAAGCATTATATTAAAATATATTTCACTCATTTATGATTTCATAATATTTAAAATGAATTAAATAAATAGAAATCATTACTCAACAATCTGCTTAACTAATGCAGTTTTAATTTCTTTAAGTTCTAGTTATAGTCCAATACAATTTGCATTAAAATACAAATCCAGCTATTCAGTGACCTCTAATAAGAGACATGAAGCCTCAAAAGTTTGTATATATGGTTTTGGCATCTCTGAGTTAAGAGTATTTGTCTAGCTATGTTATGTTAGCTAGTTAAGGCTAGCTACAGCAAACCAAACCACTTCTAATGATAAATGTTCGCTGTTAATATGAAAAGGAAATGTAAGCATAAAGCATTGTAGCTATCATCCAAGGGTTTTATTTTGAACATACAGTTTACTAAAGAAACCAATCCCATAAATCTGTTACAAACTCTAGAATTTAACTGTACTAAAGCTGATAAAGCTGAATGTAATTAAATATTTTTCTTCCCACCTGCTAATGCTTTGATGCGTGAGCATTCAAACAGTTTAGCACTAGTGGTTTCACTTTCCCAGAATCCTGTGCTGCTGGGCCGGTTGTTGTTGTTTAATTGTCTCTGGGCTTCGGCATTGTCCAGATCCGTAGCGGCACTGGCCATTATGCCTGTTTTCCAAAAAACCCTGTAAGAATGCACAAAATAACTTTGACAACACACAGACCAGAACTAATTCTTATATAAGACAATATTATTTACTGTCCCAGTAAACTGAAATCTTCATAAAACTGTAAACAAGGACATTCTTTACAATTTAGTGCTTTTAAATTTGTGCCAAGTTTGAGTTATAAAATTGTAAAAGTCAAGTGTCCACATATTTTGGCCATGCCATGTGCTTTCTAAAATGGTTTATTCTGTATATTTTGCTTTTACTATCATTCGGCCCAAAATTTCATATGAGCAGTATGATTTGAAACCTAAATTTTATGGCAGTTAAAATATACTCAAGCTATTACTAATTTGCTAACCAGCATTAGAGAAAGCATATTTATGTCTTCTCAGTATGTCAAGAGGAGAACAGATTACTGGGTTACCAAAGGTCACATCTCAAAACACCATTGGGTAGCAATTTCTGCATGTTTTCTAATGCAATTTAAAAGGCACAATGTTGAATAGCTAAAAATGCAAGCAAAATTTCTATTATGTAATATGGAAGAAAATCAAGGCAATATAAATAAAACTAAACATAAGGATATACTGTAGAACATCAGAACTGTAACAAACATGAACATGTGTACATTCTTGGAACCTTCTGAACAGCCCTGAAAGATATAATTAAATATTTAATTTAATTTAATTATAATAAAAATATTTAATATCACAGGGAAACAAACTAGAAGAGAAAAATATTCCACTTTAATTACATTAGAGGATATCAAATAAAATTACAACCAGGTAACATTTACTTATTTCTCCCCTGCAAAGAGTTTGTAAAAAAGAAATAACAAAATGGTTTATTTAGTATTCATTAATATTTACCTTGTAATTGTTAGATTATTTATTTTTTACTATTATTGGATTTATGTTTTATCTAATGTGTTCTGTATCATGTCACCATTTATTTATATACAGTATTATTATTATTTTTATTGGTATTTTTATTTTAAGTATTTTTAACAAATCTTATCTAATCTAGTATAAAAAATGTATGATAGAAATCAAAATAATCTAAATGTACGTATTCATTTTTACAAGAGGTTAGATCGCATTCCCTTCCCCCAATTCTGAAATACCCAAACTCCCATCCCCCAGTAATCATGACACACACACACACACACACACACACTTTGCTTTGTGCCTCTTCAATATCTGACCTACAACGCCACATGGTAGGTTATATTTGTAATTATTTTAAGTTCACTATGGCAAAACATCATCAATACTACTACTACTACTACTACTACTACAAATAAGAAGAAGAAGAAGAATAAAAATAAGAATAATTAGTAAAAAGTAGAATATTATTTTGAATTATTAGCAGGAATTAGTAAAATTCTTGAATGTACATAACAATGCATCCAAAAAAGAATCTTGATCTTAAAATCTGCTAGTTGAATTTATGATTGTGGTTTCCTGAGCCCAATTTAATATCCAGTATAGAAATTGTTAACACCTGAATTTCCACTTGTGTGCATGAGAATGCAAGCCAAGATTTTTCCAAAAAGTGTTGTTTAATGCAAATATGGTGCAGCCCCTCAATGATATTTCTTGTTATGGCAGAGATGCAGTCAATTAGGTGGCCACTACACTGCCGAAGGAAACCATACATGTTCTCACTACAAAAGTCATTTGAATGTTTGGATCACAATACTTCACCAAAGAACATCTGACTGTTCACATCTTTGCTTTCTTTATCTCACTTGCAATCTGATTACACAAAGCTAGGTGCTAATGCTACGTATTAATACTAGGTGAAAATGGGGCTAGAACAGGGGACAACATTCTGCTGACTTACCTCTTCAAGGTCTCAAGTTCAATTAATTGACACAATGTTGACTCACAAAGTAACATTAGCTTGGGTAGAAACATTGATTCAGGCATAAGGTTATGGCAGGCGAATTAATAATGCAGTGTAAGCTTATGTCCAGAGTATACCACTCCCCAATTCTCTTAAATGCAGTGACTGTTATCTGGAAAGAACATTTTAAAGATATACACTTTACTCATAAACACAACATTAAAGGGTTCAAAAACAAGGACATGTCTGGTACCACCATTTTATCCTCCAGGGCAGTAAAAGACTAGAAATGTAGAGAGATGCCATCCATGTTGCTGTTGTGCAAGGGCTGGTGCATGCATGTTCAGAGGACATAGCGATTTGCAATCATTTAGTAGTCATTTGGGAAAAGTCAAAATCTTATAAATGAGTCAATGCACAAGATTATCCTCAAAGGTGAGCATCATTCGCAAATAAATTCCACATTCATGCATTCAATCCTAATGATCAAACCCTTAGACACAGGCTACCTGGATAAGGGTGCCAAGCCTCCCTGTCTATAACTACTGAAAGCAGCACGGATGTCTGCTAGTTGATGGTGCCTAAGTTCCTTTCTTAAGAGGATGTTTGTAGCAAACAGGGAAGACCCTCTTATTTGATGTAGTTATCCAATGAGAACCATATAACACCTGAATGCTTACCTCAACACATCAGATATGTATTTTTGAAGGTTATTTATTGGTCCCCTCCTGCGCATAGGTACTTTAAAGCAGGTGGCCACCCTGTAGCCTTCGGACGATAAGATGCAAATATAGCATCCTAAAACTTTTGTCTTTGTTTTTGTGATTCAACAGCCTGCCATTTTCTTCTTTAGTAGCAAACCCATAGTATGACCCCTGCACATGGTATTTGTCCATCCGTTGATTTCTAAATTATCAGGCAGGGTGAATTGTACTGATCATACCTGATGATGTATAGAAACCAAGCAGGCACCAGGCTACCCCATATCTGGGCCCAGATGCCTCCACTAGTGTGTTGTCTGCAATCAGTGTCTGTAGATTGAAGCGACTGATGCAATGCATACTAAAGAATAGCAAGCACTGTGAAAGTGTACTGAAAACACAATGCAATAAGGTATGGTTTCACCGGGAACTCGTCCATATATCTGCACTCAGCATTTGGCTAATTCACATATAAGCATATGGTCAAAATCAACTGGGTCCTAACAAAGACATGCATAGATGCTGTCTAAAATTCTTGCAATTTGGCAAATTAAACAGCTCAGTGCATTTGATGCTATAGGGTAAAGTGCACCACCCAAGCCTGCTACAGACACACACATCTTCAAAGCAACAACTTAATTTGTACCAACACTAGATGTACCAAGGGAGGTGGTAGCGTCAGCATTTTTACTCAGGATCAGAAGATTTAGAGTTCATCCCAGCCACATCAGGGTCAGGCTGCCACTCCTGGGTCCTTAAGCAAGGCCCTTGAACCCATAGCTGCTCAGTTGTATGAATGAGGTAAATGTAAGTCTGGATAAGAGCATCTGCCAAATACCGTAAATGTAAATGTACCAAAGCTGGCAAGAGCAGAAACAGAGTCTGCCTCAAACGCTGCTGTTAGGTAAGAACCTACCACATGCAGTTGTACATATAGCATATTCATGTCTATTTAACATAAAGGACAAGGAAGAGTGGCCAATCAACTATAAGTTCTGTTGAAAAATGAAGACCTTCATATTACACAGTCTCAGCTCCCGGATCATTGATTTCCATGGAGCCTTGCCTTCCGCCAAGTCATTCAATTGTCAAGGGTATTTGTTAAGCTCAAGGCCTGTGTGCCAAAAACAGGAAGTTTCCATTCAACCCATGTAAACTTATTGTAATAAAACTGTAATATTGAAATGGCCTGTAGTACAGTATTGCTTACAGTTGACACACTACTGTATGGCTCACATCTCACAAAGCTGAAACACTGGTGAAAATTGATGCCAAACCTCTGTGTTTTATTCAAATACCAATCTTAAAACAGACTACACACTTCTGTTGACTTGTGGCATCCCAATAGCATTAAATCAGCAATTCGTCTTCAAGCAGTAAACCTTCTTTTAGTATAATAAATATTATCACCTAATAGTGTAGAAGTGCGTATTTGTTTGGATATTTCTCTTCCCAGAATTATCTTCTTCAGAACCCAGGATATTTGTATTAATCAATATAATTGTCTGCAATTTGCTAAATAATTTATAAGCCTTTGTTTATGGCCTTGAAATGGCTCACAGAAGTGCTGATGTTGCCCTGGCAGAATCTGAGTTTGACAGCACTGACCTAGCGAGCAACTCAGACTACTTTCTCTGCTTCTTGCTTTTTTTTTAGTCATCATTGGATTTGGGTATTCATGATCAGCAAGCTGTCAAAATTCCACTCAGATCCAAATCTGTCATCTGAGCACACGGTGAAGAGGATGTCCAAGTCAGACACAGCTTCCGGGTGTTGCCAATGCCAAACCAGTGAGTACATAGTAGGTAGCCTGGTTATACATGATTATCTACTCCGTACCAAATGCGTAATAGGAATAATTTAACAAAAGTCTAGGAAATCAGATGGTTCTGAGAGAGAAATGCCACTTCAAATTAAATTAAAGCAGGAATCCAGCTAATAAATAGTAGCCATAACAATTAACAGTGTGTGGTGGTTCAAGGAAGTTCCCCCGATGCAGAGAAAAATGCCTAAATACAAGAACCATCAAGTGACTCAATAAATGCAGGCTAGTATTGCTTACAGGTAAACCAACTCCAGGTTAAATGGGCACTACAGAGATGAGTAGCGTTCCCAAAATAATCAAGAAAATCTCACTCGCCAAAAATAAATTTGAGAAGACAATCTGCAAAATTGAAGGATGGGATATGTATAAACCTGATAGCACTGACAATGTGCTAATCATATAGCAGCACACTATATTTCCACATAGACAAGAAGAAGAAAGGGATTGATTGCTGTATGACAAAAGCATTTATGTTTTTCAAAACAGTTTCTTTGTTTAGTTACTCTGATCTATCTATATATCGAAAAAATAATAATAAATAAAAACCTGCATATATCCATCATTTAAACAATATTTATTAGCCACAGACCAAAATATATTTGATAGATCAGTATGCAGCTGGTGCAGAGAAAAATTGTGGGCTCCACTGACCATGATAATATGGTAGATTATGGTTTGATAATGGTGATACTGATAGACATATTAGAAAGTGCAAATAATGTATTGTGGCATGTAAAATTACTATCTGTGTGTACAACAGAGAGCCACCTTACTTAGATGACGGAAGCTTAAAAACCTTTTAAGCCATTTTGTAAAAAAAGTAATTTAAAAAAATGATCTTATATGTAACTTATATGACATCTAGGTTGATTTACTTTGCAATCGTGCTTTCAGGTACATGAACATCTGTGTGAAAACAAACCAGTGCTGATGTCACCCTCCCCAAAATAAAGGCTTCAGTATGAGGACAGAACACAGTAAGTGTTGAAATTTGTGTTTTTTTATACTCATACACGTGTTTCTTTGTTAAAATATAATAACACAGCAAAACACTGAGGTGTGTGTTTGTACCCAAAATACTTAAAGTTCAACTGCTGGAGAGACAAATCCCTACACTCATGTTTCCTGATTCTGACACACAAAATTTATCCTTGAATGCCTTAAATCAGGACTTCAGGAAGAGGCAAAAATGTGATGTAATCCACCAGGACCTGAACTTCACACCACAGCTTTGCAATACATAGATGGATTTATGAAATATCTCACTTGCCTTTTTAGATGGGAAAATTCTTAAAAATAAACAAATAAATAAATAAATAAATAAAAAGGCTACCTTAAAATACTACTGACAAATCACAGCACGAACTTTCAAGAACAAGGCTTGAAGTTCAAGGGGAATTTAAATAGATATAGTTTATAGGGTATTTTTACACACACACACACACACACACACACACACACACACACACACACAAAATCTATCTGAGTATTAAAATGGATGATGACATCTATGTCCCCCACTATACCACTTACAGTTTTTCACACATACACACTTCAAAGATCCACAGTGAATGTGTTGAAACCACAACTGCCATGTGTAATGCATCTTTTAACTTTTTTTCAAAACATTTTTCCATCTGAGTGTGATACTAAATTATTCAGTATCCATGTAACATTGTCTTAGTCTTTTCTTCCATCACAGGGGCTAAGATCTTTCTCCAAATACCGCGTGCAGAAAGCACTACTTCCGATTCTATTCATTATTTGCTGTTTGTTTGCATGTGCCAATAATCATTTATACAATATATATTTCATTCTTTTTTTTACATTTTATAGTATATTTTTATTGCTATTTTTTGCATGTAATCAATAATCATATGAAGTATGAAAGAAAATCATGAAGGCTGTCACTTCCTCAGTTCCAACAGCTGAGACGCAACCTGTGAAGAATCATCGAGACAAAAAAAAACATATCCTACACGGCATGTTTGGGGTCATTCAACACTGTAACCACTGTGGAAAAGACATAAAAGAAGCTTCCAACTACCAGGTTCACCAGGTTCAAGAAAACTGCATAAACTGACAAAATCAATAAATATTAAATAAGTCTGCATGAAAGCATGAAAAACAACACAACAGTGAAAAAATTATTGACACACACTCTTTCCCTAACCATGATTTAGTCATTTTTCTGAGATTCCACCATCTCAGTTAGTTACATAGATTCATTTCAGTTCAGTTTGCTGTCCTCTGTCTTAACTGATACAGCCTGTAAAAAGGCTACAAAAAATCTAATTACTGTCTCCTTCCCTGTTTTCTGATTTCTATTTTCTGCTTTCGGGAATACCTAGTAAGCATATCGATTGCTTCTAGAGTTTAATGTATTATTTTCTTTTTCATGTAATTGTGTGATTTATTCACCCCTTCTGTATTTAATTATACAGTCTGCTTGTAATAAATGTGGAATTCTGTTGTGCTCTTCAGTTTGATCTTTTGACCAAAATAAAACGTTCATGATGTTGTCAAATGATGTTAATGTCGTTAGTGAACCAAGACATGTTCCAGACAAGTGCTTGTAGTTTGCTGTGTGTCATTTTGCACACTACATGCCAGAAATCTTATGACCATCAATTCAGAACTGTAAAATATATGAATACATATATATAGTCACTCACTCGCCTTAAATTTCTGCATCAAGCTGTTCAGTCACATTACACTGTGATTTGTGATTTCTCACACACTATGACACACTGCTATAAAAAAATGGACAAATGAATTTCAGCTAAAAAAAACATAATAGTGGCCGTCTTGGATGATGGCAGAATTATAAGGTTCTAAATAGTGTATATTAATTAAAATATGTTCTTATTTTATGTCTGCTTATTTTATGGATTTATGGTTATGTATATAAAATAGGATTATTGAACCAAATTAAATTTTAACATTCACATGAACTTTGCATATTGTTAAACTTGCGTGTATAAGGATTACTCTAAAGGTTACCAGATCAGCCTTGCAGTTAAGTACAAAACTAAACCTACTAAATAAATTCTGGAAACTGAATTCATCTTGTTTCCTTGATTTGATTTTGAAACTATGACTTTATGTCTATGTCACTTTATGCTATCACTTTACTCTGTCATGACGAGGACTAAGAAAAACTCAGGTTTCCTGTATAAAATTCAACTGATCAACCAAAACGATTAATATTAACTGCAGTATTCCTTGCATCATATCTGCATGCAGTCACCTACATGAATATTAAAGAAACACTTCCAAACTGATGCTGATCTAAACTGATGCTTTCATACAAAGTACATCATTGTTTTACCATGCTTGATTTGCAAGTGTGCCCTTCTGCAATTGAAATGTGCTTTAATCGATATTGAAACACTGCAGTTTTTTGTGTACAGTGTGTGTGTGCATGAGTGGGTCTTGCCCAGCATACATGTCGACCCAGTTTTTCTATCCTGCATTAAAAGGACACAAGTAATTTTCCCTTCAAGTCGTTCTCTCTTAAAATTGCTCATGATCCGTTATTGGTATTATTATTATTACAACTATTATTATTAATATTATTGATCGTCTACGGGGCTTGCCGAAATTCAGTAACGCTACACTTCACATTGATAAGTTGTACTGCAATAGACACACCCAATTCTGTTCAGGTTCGAACACTAATCCTATAACACACTATAAGGAGTGTTAGCATTTAGCATGCAGCTCTGCTGAGGTAGGTATATTTTTGGGTGTGCATGAATCAAATGAATGAATATGAATGACTACTCATCACTCACTACTTCCAGACTCCAATATGGGTATCCTGCATAGGCCAAAACTGAGCCTTCTATGTGATGATGTTCCATAGCATTTCAGATTGATTGTTCAACATACTGTATAGCAATACTATGTGCAATCTGGGCAGTGTGGCTGTATATTTCAAGGCGAGATCCATGCAAACAAAAAAAGATGCATCTTGAGAAACATCTTTTCATACTACATACATCCTTCAAGCATCTTAAGGAGGGGAAGTTGTTATAGCTATTAAAAAAACCCCATCAAGTCTATTTTCAATAGAAAAACTGATAACATACTATATTTATAATATTAAGATATCAGATTTGGAATATAATCTGGATTTTTATATATAAATCGGATTTATTCCAGGAGGTCAATTTAGCATGTTGGAATATGCGGTGTATTCCTACAGATTTCAACATAGCATCCTGTGATGAGACATGGACAGCAGAAACGGGCCCAGACATGACTGCAGCAGCCTCAATGTAACAACGACCTATAGATAGATGGATGGATGGATGGATGGATGGATGGATGGATGGATGGATGGATGAGCAGGTATATACACACACACACACACACACACACATGCACCCATGCAGACACATCTTGCAGCTCGTAGGGGTCCTTACCTGCAACCCCGGCCCTGGGGGATGCCTGTCTCGCGCTTATAAAAAGCCTGGTGCGGTCAGTGAGGCTGGAAGGAAGCCGCTGCGCTCCGCATCGTTGCAGTGCAAGAAAGACACAGAGCTCTCCACCGGCAAAAAAAAAAGATGCAGCGAGCGCGCGCGAGGACAGCAGGGTGAAGAGGTGCGGTAAAATAAAACGCGTCCGAGTACGTGTGAATGAGTACGGGTTTGCGCGCGCGTGTTTATGTCTGTGTTTGTGCATATGTGTGCGTTTGGTCACGGGATTGGGATAGAAGCCGGTGTAATCGGATATCCAGTTATCCCGCACTGTAGTGTTGTATCGAATAGTAGCTACCGACTCCCCGCTTCGCGATCCCGCCTCCCGAACGCGCTGGGGCGGCGCGCGTGCACGCACACGCGCACACACGCACACACGTGCGTCACTGACTCCCGGTGTTGCGCGAGCACTGACAGCTTGGTTTTCTAAAAAAAATGAAAAAAATACATATGGAAGAGGTTTTGTCTCCTGTCAAAGGGTTCTCATCAGTGCACAGTGAGAGAGATGCAGTGTAATGAAAAACTATCTGTCTGCTCAGTATTTAAGAAGATGCACGTGCGATTTTAATCCAGAGTTCAACTTTAGCTCGAGTTTAATATTTTATCTTGTGCAAGAAATCAGGTAATAGAAATAACCTGATAAACAAAGATGCATTATTTATACCCCTCTATATGATACCCATCTTTTACACCTTTTTTTGGTGTTCATTTAATTGTAAATCAACAGTGTGTTGTATTTTTTATCTCATATCTCAATGTCACATTTAACCCTTCAATTAAAACCTTGTCATATCGTTTGTTTATAGCAAAATATGTCCCTGTTATACAATCTTTTTTTTCTCATAAAATTGAAACATAACTGAAAAATGCTATGACAGATAAAGTATCTCTATTTGAGCTAGGGGAAACATAGATATAAAAGCAGTAATTGATTTGATGTTAAGATTATAATGAATAACAACTGTGTTTTATATATTTATATAAAACACACCGGTTGCACAAGCCAGTGCACTCTTAGTGCCGGTCCCAAGCCTGGATAACTAGGGAGGGTTGTGTTAGGAAGGGCATCAGAAATCAGAAATTCATACCAGATCGGTCAAGGACCGGGTTACCAATGACCGCCACAGGTATCATTAACCAACAGGGTACCGGTGGAAATTGGGCTACTGTTGGCCGAAGGAGAAGAAGAGAGGAGGAAGACGTCTACAGAGACAACAAGGAAAGGAGAAGTGTATGAGAGTGGAGGTTCAGGTTGGTACTTTAAATGTTGGTACTATGACGGGTAAAGGGAGAGAGGTAGCTGATATGATGGAGAGGAGAAAGGTAGATATGTTGTGTGTTCAGGAGACCAAGTGGAAAGTGAGTAAGGCCAGGAACATTGGAGGTGGATTAAACTGTTCTATCATGGTGTGGATGGAAAGAGAAATGGTGTAGGGGTGATTCTGAAGGAAGAGTACAGTAAGAGTGTGGTGGAGGTGATGAACGTGAAGCTGGAAGTTGAAGGCATGATAATAAAGGTCATCAGTGCTTATGCTCCACAAGTGGGATGTGAGATGGAGAAGAAGGAAAAATTCTGGAGTGAGTTAGATGAAGTGGTAGAAGGTGTACCGAGGAATGAAAGATTGGTTAATGGTACAGACTTTAATGTGCATGTAGGTGAAGGGAACAGAGGTGATTAGGAGGTGATGGGTAGGTAGGTAAGGAAAGGAATGTGGAAGGGCAGATGGGGGTAGATTGGAGACTGTAAGGTGTTGGCGGGGGACAGTGTAGCGAAACAGCATCGGATCGTGGCCTGTAGGATGGTTTTGGAGGTAAAGAAGAAAAGGATTAGAGTGAAGACTAAAAGAAGAATAAGATGGTTGAAACTGAAGGAGGAAAACTATAGTGTGAGTTTCAGGGAGGTGGTCAGACAGGGGCCCGGTGGTGGTGAAGAGGTGCTGGATGATTGGGCAACTACTGCAGAAGTGATAAGGGAGACAGCTAGAAAGATACTCGGTGTGACATCTGGAAATAGAAAGGAAGACAAAGAGACGTGGTGGTGGAATGAGAAAGTGCAGGAGAGCATAAGGGAAAGAGGTTGGCATAACAGAATTGGGATCAACAGAGAGATAAGAAAAGTAGGCAGGAGTACAAGGAGCTCAGCAGCAGGTAAAGAGAGATGTGGCGAAAGCCGCAAGTAAAAGTCATATGAGAAGCTGTATGAGAAGTTGGACACTAAGGAGGAGAAAAGGATTTATACAGATTGGCCAGGCAGAGGAACAGATGTGCTGCAAGTTAGAGCAATAAAGGATGGAGATGGAAATGTGTTGACTAGTGAGTAGAGTGTGTTGAGAAGATGAAGGGAGTATTTTGAGCAGCTGATGAACGAGGAAAATGAGAGCGAGAGAAGGTTGGATGGTGTGGAGATGGTGAAGCAGGAAGTGGATAGGATTAGTAAGGAGGAAGTGAGAGCAGTGATCAAGAGGATGAAGAGTAGAAAGTTGGTTGGACCAGATGACATACCGGTAGAAGCATGGAGATGTTTAGGAGAGATGGCAGTGGAGTTTTTAACCAGATTGTTTAACAAGATTTTGGAAGGTGAGAGGATGCCTGAGGAATGGAGAAGGAGTGTGCTGGTACCGATTTTTAAAAACTAAGGAGATGTGCTGACCTGCAGTAACTACAGGGGAATAAAGTTGATCAGTCACACCATGAAGTTGTGGGAAAGAGTAGTGAAAGCCAGGCTGAGAGAAGAGGTGACCATCTGTGAGCAACAGTATGGTTTCATGCCGAGGAAGAGCACCACAGATGCATTATTTGCTTTGAGAATGTTGATGGAGAAGTATAGAGAAGGTCAGAAGGAGTTGCATTGTGTGTTTGTGGATTTAGAGAAAGTGTACGACAGGTTGGAGAGAGGAGTTGTGGGACTGTATGAGGAAGTCAGGTGTATCAGAGAAGTAGGTGAGGGTGGTGCAGGACATGTATGAGGACAGTGTGACAGCAGTGAAGTGTGCAGTAGGAACGACAGACTGGTTGAAGGTGGAGGTTGGACTGCATCAAGGATCGGCTCTGAGCCCTTTCCTGTTTGCAGTGGTGATGGACAGGTTGATATTTGCGGATGATATTGTTATTTGTGGTGAGAGTAGGGAGCAGGTTGAGAAGAGCCTGGAGAGTTGGAGGTACGCGCTGGAGAGAAGAGGAATAGTAAAAGTATGGTTTAGAGACAGTGGTATTAAGTAAAAGACAGGAGGTGGAGCTGGAGGTAGCAGAGCTGAAGATGTTGAGGTTTCGTTGGGAGTGATGAGGATGGACAGGATTAGAAATGAGTTTATTAGAGGGACCGCGCATGTAGGACGTTTTGGAGACAAGGTGAGGGAGGCGAGAGTGAGATGGTTTAAACATGTGCAGAGGAGGGACATGGGGTATACTGGTAGAAGAATGCTGAGGATGGAGCCACCAGGAAGGAGAAAAAGAGAAAGAACAAGGATGCGGTTTATGGATGTGGTAAAGGAAGACATGCAGGTAGTTGGGTGAAAAGATGTACATAATAGGGGGGTTTGGAGACGAATGAGGGAGAATGGGAGAACACACACACACACACACACACACACACACACGCATATGTATACGTTTTTACTTAAACCGGAAGTGAGTTTCGTTTTAATTTTATTTATTCGTCCGTGTTATATCTATTCAGGTATTTCTATTAGTCGGATATAATTTTCCTTTACTTTTGGTTTATTTCAACAATCTGTTTTACTTTAACCACATCCTAAGAACTACACCTCACACTAACACCTGATTTTCTCCGCGTATTTGCAGCTTTTGCCTGTATGTGAGTGACAGTGGGGGCGGGGCGACTTTTCCGAATGTGCGCTCTAAAGAAAGAAGATTTGGCTTGAAATGCTGCCATGGTTTAAGAGTAATTGACACTTCACAGCAATAGAACTATGATATACTATAGACAGAATAAAGTGCAGAATACGTGTGGTTTATTTTAATACGGGATTAAAATAAAAATATTATACAAATCACAGCGTTAGATTCTATCGGAAATGTACGCACAATTGCGCCTGTAGAGGTCGCCCGTGAGTTTTATTTAAAAAAAAAAAAGTGCCTGTACTGTGAGGCATTGAACTGGATCTTTATTTCTACTTTAACATGTATAACACAATTTTTGTTTTATTTTTATGCTGCATGCAAAAAAAACCCCAAATAACTAAATTAAATGTAGAAAATTAAATGTAGAAAATATAAATTAATTTTACTTTCTTATTGTAACGAAAACCTCAACATCTTCAGCTCTGCTACCTCCAGCTCCACTACCTGTCTTTTACTCGATGCCACTGTCTCTAATCAATACAACATCGCAGGTCTCAACACAGTCCTATAAACTTTCCCTTTTACTCTTGCAGATACCCTGCTATCACTCTTCTCCACCCACTCCACCCTGCCTGCACTCTTTTTTTCACTTCTCTAACACACTCTCCATTACTTTGCACTGTTGACCCCAGGTACCTGAACTCCTCCACCTTCTCCACCTCTTATCCCTGCAACCGCACCACTCCACTGCCCTCCCTCTCATTCACACACATGTACTCGGTCTTACTCCTACTGACTTTCATTCACCTTCTCTCCAGCGTGTACCTCCACCTCTCCAGGCTCTTCTCAACCTGCTCCCTACTCTCACCACAAATCACAATATCATCTGCAAACATCATAGTTCACAGAGACTCCTGTCTGAACTCG
Source organism: Silurus meridionalis (assembly GCF_014805685.1). NCBI lineage: Eukaryota > Metazoa > Chordata > Actinopteri > Siluriformes > Siluridae > Silurus > Silurus meridionalis. The sequence continues at coordinate 19,392,302 of NC_060896.1, read as the reverse complement.
TCTGTCAACCTGGTTTGTTATACTCAGCAAACAGCAAATTGTGGTGACATCGAAGCAGTAAACAGAAAAGAGGAAACTGTCTTCTGTTATGAAACAAAACATTATTCAGCTCTCTTAATGTACAGCGGCAAGAACATTTACTTTTATGCTACTATTGATTTGCGGCCCGTGGTTCTTATTCATGTTTATGAGTTTTGGCCCTTCTTAAGAAAAAGTTGGGCACCTAGGCTCTAGAGCAGGGGTCACCAACATGATGCCTGCGGGGACCACATGAGTAGCCTGTGGGCCTTTTCTAAAAATACCTGTTTCCTACTTTGTTAAATCATTGCTGATAATTATTATGAGAAATCAATAACATGATCAGTGTCTTCACATAGATGAATATCATTAATTATTAATAATAACATAATAAAAGGTAAATTGAGCAAATTTGTTATTTCAGATCAAACTAAAAACTGTGTGTATCAAACTGGTAGCCCTTCACATTCATCGCTACCCAAGAAGTAGCTCTCAGTTTCAAAGGTTGGTGACCCCTGTGTTAGAGTAATAAGGAAATAAGAATTTTACAATATGGTATAGTATTTCGACATTTTCATTTTATGCAATTAAATATGAGTTGATGACGGTTTAATTATTATTTTTGTCAAATTGGCAACATTTCGGCTAAAATACTATAAGTTGTATAATAACACTAATAATAACACTAATAATAATAATAATAATAATAATAATAATAACACTTTACATTAATTCTAATAATACTTTTAACTGGTTGACAATGATTTAAAGAAGAACAGATGAGTGTACTTGGTGCTGTTGTAATCTTGCTCACGTGATCGTGATCCTTAAAGAGACGTATTTCCGCGTCTACTGAAATACGTCAGCTGACTCTCCGCCCAGATCACGTGACCAGAATGACCTGTGTTTAACAGAACTGTATAAGAGACGAGCTCCTGATAAGACCACTACTACATTTCTGTCTACTACTTGGAATCTTGCAGTCGCAGGAAAATGTCTGATTCGATTAAAAACGTGGCGATCTTCGGCTCGACCGGGATGACGGGCTTGGCGACGTTACCGATTGCAGTGGCAGCAGGTGAGAGAGCAATAATATACTGTATTATAAGAGCAGGAGCTGCTTAGTAACACCTTCTGCATCACTGGGAAATCATTAGGGAGGCATGTGTGTGAATGTAATGATCTCATCACAAATCCATGGATTATAATGAAGTTTTGCACATTGAACTTTAGTAAAAGCATGTTTTTATATATATATATATATATATATATATATATATATATATATATATATATATATATATATATATATGAAACTGTTACAAGGCTCTTTTGAAGGCTGAACTTTTTTTTATCACATGCTTGGGAATAAAAAAAGATCACAAAAAGTGATTGATTCTATGGTTGTTTTTAACCTTTTAACATTTTGTATTGTGTGTTTCGGTCATGGATTTCAAATCAGTACATTCACAGGAGGTGATTGTCAACAAATAATGTATAAAATACAATACATGGTCAGGGTTTGAGGTAGTTCCTATTCTAGAGGACCATGAACAGGTCAAAGCCTGGACCATTAATAAATCCTGTTACTTAACAAAAAAAAGTGACTGGTTTTGCCACCATTATTTTATTCAACAAGGAATTCAGAGATATTGGTGGTTTAATAGATGAGAAATAATAACGATGGGCGTTCCACATTGCAAAAGATGGTATATTAAGATTGTGTTTGTGTTTTTGAGTGCTTCTATTAAATTGTCTGACTGGTGAAAACGTTCTTTTTAAAAAAAAAATCTTTTAATTTTTATTTCTTTTGACACTACAACCCTGGATTCTGAACTTATTCAGTTTCTTTTGCTTTTGGGATTTTAATGTTTTTATTGAATACGTTGCTATCGATATTACTTCCACAAAACATCTCTAACAAAACATTTGACATTATATCACCAACATTATATATTATACGCACTCATATCTGATTACACACAAACTTTAGTAGGACCACCCCCTGAGCCTGACAAGTAACCTGAAACCTCCCCCCCAAAAAAAGGCCAAAATTTCATTACTTATTTACTCAAAGTCAATATGATTAATTCAGTAGCACAATTCAATTCAGTTTTGTAATCAGTTTTTACACTGTATGCAGCAAAATCTTTAATGAGCACTACAGGTTTTCCAGCACTGTAAGACTTTATTCAGCACTGGTGATTTTGTCCTAACATGATGAGCAATTTGAATCGATTCCCCATTTTTCCTCTTTATGTCATCATTTACTGTGAGCATGACACAGCTTTCATGCACAATTTCAGAATTTTTTTTAACGCATTTGTGTCGAGTCATGGTGCACAGCAGGTTGCAGCGATAAAAACTAACAATCAGATTGCAATTTAATCTGCTCATTCCAGAAAGGGTGGTCCACATTTATTATACCATATCTGCCAACTGTTATTTTTGTTTTGTTTTTTATCAACAAATGTTTTTTTTTTCCGATTCAAAATTTTATTATAACTGTATTGAAGGTCATCCAATTTCGCAGTTTAGCAGGCGCCGGAGTTATTTATTTATTTAGCAGCTATTTAATCATTCTGGATATTTTTGCCTCAGGTTATAACGTGACCGTGCTGGTAAGGGATCCATCCAAGCTACCTGCTGATCATAAAATCTCCAGGATTGTGGTGGGAGACGTCCTTAACAAAGAGGATGTTAAAAAGACTATGGAGGGTCAGGATGCTGTCATCATCATCCTGGGCACAAGGAATGACCTTAGTAAGTTTTTTTTTTTTACTATTTTTTTTTAATACTCAAGTGGGTAGTTGTTAACATTGTGATAAAGCATTGACAAAATTATTGACTCAATATGATGTAATGCAATACATTTGTTTATTATTATATACTCTCAATGTGTTATTTTTACCTTATTTGAGGAGTCAATGTTTCTGAGGCTTTAAGTTTATATGTTATACACATTTGTTTCCACAAACATAGTTATTAGGTGCTCTGAATATGTCTATGTATTTTTAAAGAAGTGTTAGTTTTGTCACTAGCATCTATGTATATGATTTCAAATTATTTTAGAAATCCTGTCATCTCTTTTTAGCCTCTGGAATTACTTAGTATTTGAAAAAAAAAATATACACATACATGGGTCAACTAATACCCAAGTGCTCAGGACAAAGAACTTGTGTCCAGACTATTATTTTTATTTGACAAATAGTATTACAACAAGTAGACAATATTGGAAGACATACAGTTTCACAACCAGAGAAGCAAAAACAAATACAGTAATCCCCCACTTTACAGCGGTTCGATTCTCGCACCCCCGCGTTTATCGCGGATAGACTGAAAACCTTCTAGAGAATTGTTTTTATAGAGTTTTATGTTTAAATAATGAAATGTATTAATAAAAATATAATCATTCATTGTAAAATGTTAATATATAAAATATATACATAAAATAGCATTTTTGGGGTAGTATCGCGGGCGGTTTGGGATTGTAAACACCGCAGGGGATAAACGGGGGATTACTGTTTTTGCAAAAATGTTTTAGGAGAAGATAAGGGTTATAGTCCTGAAAAAATAACTATTAATTCTCTTCCCTGGGAATTAAAAACTTATTTGGGTAGTAATATATTTAAACAGCCAAGCAACCAAAACATGACACTGGGCAACATACTTTAAATTTTGGCTTGTCCACTGTATTAGCTAATGAATTTATCTAAATATTACATACACTCATTAATACCTGGACCCCTGCCTCTTTATGAAGCCAATTCGAAAGCAGCAATACATTAGGTAAAATCATGTAGATACAGTTTAAGAGCTTCAATTTAACTTCAACTCCAAATTACAAACTGTGCCTGTGACAATTATGACCATTATATCTTTAGCTGTTTGTTGCCTATCCACCTCAAGGCTTTGACAGAGTGTGCATTTACCAATTAAAAATGTGTCTCTGTCTTCTGAACTGCTGCTTATTGAGTGATTTCCACACAATGTGTAAAATCTAGAGACTGTTATGTGTGAAAATCTCAAAAAGGAGATCAGCAGTTTTTGAAAAAAGGAAGTAGTAGCTCAGTGGTTAAGACGTTGGACTTTTGATTAGTCATGAGGTCAAATCCCAACACCAAGAATCCACTGCTTAAGAGATAAACTCCTTAACTCCCTCAATTAAGGAGTTAATCCTTAACTTCTTAATTGTGTAAATAAAATATATATGTCTATAATTGTATATAATTGTATGCCATAAATGTAAAACATCAACTCAAGATCTTGACTTGTATATACTGTTGCCACATGATTAACTGATTTTAAATATTACATGCATTAGCAGGTGCCCTGGTGTTCCTATAAAAGTGGCGGGCAATATATATGCCTCTTTTTCTAGATTACCATTTCCATATTGGGATGTTCCTAAATTCTTGTTCTTGTTTCCATATGTATGGACTAAAACACATCTAATTTGGCCAGCAGTCTGCCTATTATTCTGTTCTGATAATACTTTACTATAATTCTAGTAAAATTGGTTATTTTAAACAAGAGGCAAGTATATTTATATTAAAAAAATGTCTGATCTGTAGGTCCTACCACCATGATGTCTGAAGGCACACGGAACATCCTGGAGGCCATGAAATCTCGTGGTATCAGAAAAGTGGTTGCCTGCATGTCCGGTACGACTCGTTAGTGTGTCTTTAATAGTATTTCATTATTAAGCTTTTACTGGTCCTAATATCAATCAGAAAATGAGCAGGAATGGAACAAATGTACTCCTGAGAGCTTTTTTTGCTACCATTTGCTATTTACTTTTGCTGTAGTGAACGTTTTTAAAGAAACTCTAGAAACAGGTAAAATTCATGTTTATAGTCTTGGTCATAAAGATATTAATGATTATAATGTTCAAAGTGTTTAATGTCAAATTCAACACGTCTGGGTTTACAAAAATGTTTTCAAATTACTCATTAGCTGTTTGAATAGAAGCCACATGGTTTGTACATGAAGGAATTAAAGGTAAAAGCTTTTTTTAAGCATTCAAGCATTTAAATTGTAATATGTTGCCTTTCTTTTTTTTTTTTTTTTTGCCCAGCAATTTGCGTTATTAATTATCATTATAATCTGTCTGCAGCGTTTTTGCTGTGGGACAGAGCAAAGGTTCCTCCCCGCCTGGTTCCGGTCACTGAGGACCATGAGCGCATGAACATATTACTGAAGGAGTCTGGACTGGATTATATTGCTGTGATGCCGCCACACATTGCAGGTAATACATATGGTGTAACTTAACACGTATAGGGTTTTATCATTAAATCATTATTCAGACAAATGAATGGAAAATAATACATAAAATATAAATTCTACAAATCTTCTGTATTTGTATTGGATAGAAAAAAAAACTTCTTCAAGCTATATTCTCTCACCAGAGTTTCAGACCGATGATATGATCTATCAGCATCAGAATGTACTTATTGATAGAGACTTCCAAGCATTTGTAAGTCGCTCTGAATAAGGGTGTCTGCCAAATGCAGTCAATGCCATCAATTATAAAATATGAAAGATGAACAAAAGAGATTTACTCTTCCTCCTCTTAGTGGTCCTCCAGTTGTTGGGTTCAGATCAGGCCACTATACAAGCCTTTGTCCATGATTGACATCATTTTTTTTATCATTATCAACACAGCTCAGCCTGGAAAAAACACTCTTGTTAAGAGACCGGATAAACGTTTCATAATAGCATAAAGATAAAATACTGACAGAATAATTCTGTGTTGATTTATAGGGACTCTTCATTCTAAGGAGAGACATGAACTTAAAATAGATACCTTCAACCCATGTAAATCGCCAATAATGAAGTATTTTAAGTAAATTTTTCAAGTATTTGTAACTTATTCGAGTATTATTAGGAAACTTTTACCTCAGTATATTTTCATGTAATATTCTCTTCACTCTACCACATTTAAGAAAATCAAACATTTCCTCAATACTTGCATTGACCTCATAAACTGCTTTAAAAGAGACTCTGTCACGACACAAGCATAACGGTTTCTTGCAGTTTGCATGGAGTATGGGTCTCACTGTATGTCTGTAAAAATACAGAACTCTTTTCTTATAGTATGATGCCCAGTAAATGAAAACCTAAATTACGGTACATATATGAATAAAATCTAGTGCTTTTAGATCAGTATTTTTACTTTTGGGTGCTTGAGTACATTTAAATCCATGAATTTCTTTGCTGCTAAAAATTTAAACAATTTCTTTTTCAACTGAAATGATATTGAAGCAGGTGGTTCGTACTCTTACTCAAGTAGAATTGTAAAAAAAAATAAAAAAAAATATATAAAACGTTTACTGGGGTAATATTATAGCAGGATTTTGTATTTTTACTCAAGTAGAAATGTAAAAAAAAAAACTTGTTACTGTAGGATTATCAAAGCATATATATCAAGTAGAAATGTGAAAAGAGTACTTTTAGCAGAGTAATATTTAAGCAGGGTTTTTTTTTTTTTTTTTACTTTTACTCAAGTAGAAATGTGAAAAAAATTTGGTTTACTGAGGTAACATTGTTTGAAAGAAGCAGATGTACTGGACTGAGTGATATGGAGATACGATCTGCTTTGGCGACCCCTAACAGGAACAGCTGAAAAAGAAGATCTTTTTGATAAAAGAAAAGAAAGAAAAAGAAAATGTGTATCCTAAGGATAGACACTCCTCTGTACAGCAGCATGGTTTATACAAACACACACACACACAATGTACCGCTGATTAATAAACATCATCTTCTCTGCAGATAACCATCCTCTGACTGAAAAGTACACCGTCACCGAGAACATGCTGCGAGGACGTGTCATCTCCAAGCACGATCTCGGCCACTTCTTCATCAAGTGTCTTTCCACCACTGAGTGGGACGGGAAGACAGTGGGGGTGTGTGGGGAGTACAGTTAAACTATCAACACAACCTCATTAATAAGTTCCTGACAGTTTATACGTCAGGTTCTGCAGCTTGGCTTTTTTTTAACATGGAAGAGCTTCATAATTGAAAAGAAATCAATTATGCTTACACAGATAAACACAATAATATCACTATATTATATTAGTATGATAATCTCTAAAATCAAGTTGTTCAATGAAATGCATATATCTTTTTTTACATTGTTTTAATTATAAATAAATTTTGAAAGCAATCTCTTTTTACTATTTTATTAAATAAATGTATTAAAAATAAATGTTAAAATACATTTAAACGGTTGTGCCCAAATGATTTTGACTTACAGTATTTGAAAACTACAGCGAAACAAATTGCATGGAAAAACTGCATTACCCAGAATCCCCTCCGAGCGGTCCCGGCTTTAAAGCGGGAAAGACAAAAAATTCCAGCGAACACTGCAGATTTTTTTTGCCCGTTACCTTTTGATTTTTTTGCTTAAATGTTCCACCTGTATTCCGACAAACCCCGCCCTCTGCTTTTGGATTGGGTGGATTATCCAGGAAGTGTCTGTGATTAGAAAGGAACAACCAATAATCGCACGAGAGGCATGTGAGTAGTCAATCGTAGCGAAGGGAGGCGGGATTTGTCGGAATGTGAGTAGGCAAAATAATAACCCGTTCGTGTCGCAGTCTCGGGCGCTTAGGCGAAAGTGGACTCGGGATTTGTCTGAATGCACAAATTTGTTGATCAAATTCAGTAGAAACCAGCGGGACACCTAGGTAAGAGAATTTAATAAGCATTAATTTTCAATTTAAACTTAATTCCGGAAGCTAACGCAATGTAGCGGGAACAGTTGGCTAGTTCTAAGTTAGCCATTAGCGTTCATGGCCGTGTTTCAGAGCGTCCATATTGGGGTGAAATGTTTCATATGCGTCTAGAATTCACACTAGAGTCTATTTCATGAAACTGGTGTGTTTGTACAGGATTTATAAACGGACATTCTGATCCTTTCCTCCCTACATAGGGTACTCTGTGTGCACTACTCACAGTAGGGAGGCTGTGGGAACTCAGGCCTCTATACTTCTGCATGCATACACCAACATTATCTGTCTAAACGAGGCATTTCTGAACCAGTAAACCATGAAATCACAATTGATACAAGTACAAATGTTGTGGGGTAGAAACTGATCAAAAGAAGAGTGCATGCATGTGTATGATTTAATAAAAAGTTAAATGAAATGGAAATGTGAGTGTCCTGTGTGTATCCTGCATTGAAACCATTCAGAACCACAAACCTGGAAGCAATATGATCTGAACTGGTCCAGATTCGACACTGGAGCTTCTACTGGTCATCACTGAGCTGTAAGTGGCCATGTCACTGTTTCATAGAAAAGGTCATGGCCACTATCTGTTTTCCATCTCTGGACCATTTTTTGGTAATAACCAGCAGTGGTGGATGAAGTACACAAACCATGTACTTGAGTTAAAATAGAGATACAGTAGATGAAATTAATCCAGGAAATGTAAAAGTGCTCCCTTTAAACTTTCACTTGAGTAAAAGTACAAAAGTATATTTGCCTCCAAATGTTCTTAAGTAACCAAAGTACTATGATTTATTATGGCTATAATGTGCAATTATATTTTTTGTCACAAGACTCTTTGCTTAATCAATTAGGTTTATGTAAAAAAAAGACTCTGTTACTCTTAGCACTACAATCTATTAATAGAAGGATATAATTGAGTCAAACTTCTTCTTCTTCTTTCGGCTGCTCCCATTAGGGGTCGCCACAGCGGATCATCCGTCGCCATACCACCCTGTCCTCTACATCTGCCTCTTTTACACCAACTACCTGCATGTCTTCCCTCACCACATCCATGAACCTCCTTCTTGGCCTTCCTCTTTTCCTCCTACCTGGTGGCTCCATCCTCAGCATTCTTCTACCAATATAATTCATGTCCCTCCTCTGCACATGTCCAAACCATCTCAATCTCGCCTCCCTCACCTTGTCACCAAAACATCCTACATGCGCTGTCCCTCTAATAAACTCATTTCTAATCTTGTCCATCCTCGTCACTCCCAACGAAAACCTCAACATCTTCAGCTCTGCTACCTCCAGCTCCACCTCCTGTCTTTTACTCAATGCCACTGTCTCTAAACCATACAACATCGCAGGTCTCACCACAGTCCTATAAACTTTCCCTTTCATTTTGCAGATACCCTACTATCACAAATCACTCCTGTCACTCTTCTCCACCCTGCCTGCACTCTTTTCTTCACTTCTAACACACTCTCCATTACTTTGCACTGTTGACCCCAGGTACCTGAATTCCTCCACCTTCTGAAGCTCTTCTCCTGCAACCGCACCACCCACTGCCCTCCCTCTCATTCACACACATGTATTCTGTCTTACTCCTACTGAGTTTCATTCCCCTTCTCTCCAGCGCATATCTCCACCTCTCCAGGCTCTTCTCAACCTGCTCCCTACTCTCACAACAAATCACAATATCATCCGCAAACATCATAGTCCAGGAGACTCCTGTCTGACCTCGTCCGTCAACCTGTCCATCACCACTGCAAACAGGAAAGGGCTCAGGGCCGATCCTTGATGCAGTCCAACCTTCACTCTAAACCAGTCTGTCGTACCTACTGCACACTTCACTGCCGTCACACTGTCCTCATACATGTCCTGCACCACCCTCACATACTTCTCTGACACACCTGACTTCCTCATACAATACCACAACTCCTCTCTTGGCACCCTGTCGCACGCCTTCTCTAAATCCACAAATACACAATGCAATTCCTTCTGTCCTTCTCTATACTTCTCCATCAACATTCTCAAAGCAAATAAGGCATCTGTGGTGCTCTTCCTCGGCATGAAACCATACTGTTGCTCACAGATGGTCACCTCTTCTCTCAGCCTGGCTTCCACTACTCTTTCCCATAACTTCATGGTGTGACTGATCAACTTAATACCCCTGTAGTTACTGCAGGTCTGCACATCTCCTTTATGCTTAAAGATCGGTACCAGCACACTCTTCTCCATTCCTCAGGCATCTTCTCACCTTCCAAAATCCTGTTAAACAATCTGGTCAAAACCCACTGCCATCTCTCCTAAACATCTCCATGCTTCTACCGGTATGTCATCTGGTCCAACCGACTTTCCACTCTTCATCCTCTTAATCGCTGCTCTCACTTCCTCCTTACTAATCCTATCTACATCCTGCTTCACCAACTCCACATCATCCAACCTTCTCTCTCTGATTTTCCTCATTCATCAGCTGCTCAAAATACTCCCTCCACCTTCTCAACACACTCTCCTCACTAGTCAACACATTTCCTCTCCATCCTTTACTGCTCTAACTTGCAGTACATCCTTCCAGCTCGGTCCCTCTGCCTGGCCAATCGGTACAAATCCTTTTCTCCTTCCTTAGTGTCCAACCTCTCATACAGCTCCTCATATGCCTTTTCCTTGGCTTTCGCCACATCCTCTTAACCTGCTGCCGCATCTCCTTGTACTCCTGCCTACTTTTCTCATCACTCTGTCTATCCCACTTCTGTTTTGCCAACCTCTTTCTCCTTATGCTCTCCTGCACTTCCTCATTCCACCACCACGTCTCCTTGTCTTCCTTTCTATTTCCAGATGTCACACCAAGTACTTTTCTAGCTGCCTCCCTCATCACTCCTGCAGTAGTTGCCCAATCATCCAACACCTCCTTAACACCACTGAGCCTCTCTGACCTCTTCCCTGAACCTCACACTACACTCTTCCTCCTTCAGTTTCCACCATCTTATTCTTCTTTCAGTCCTCACTCTCCTCCTCTTCTTCGCCTCCAAAACCATCCTACAGACCACCATCCTATGCTGTCTAGCTACACTGTCCCCTGCCAACACCTTACAGTCGCCAATCTCCTTCAGGTTGCATCTCCTGCATAGCACATAGTCCACCTGTGTGCACCTTCCTCCACTCTTATACGCCACCCTATGATCCTCCTTCTTCTTAAAATAAGTGTTCACCACTGCCATTTCCATCCTTTTAGCAAAATCTACCACCATCTGCCCTTCCACATTCCTCTCCTTAAAACCATACCTACCCATCACCTCCTCATCACCTCTGTTCCTTCACCCACATGCCCATTAAAGTCCGCCCCAATCACCAACCGTTCTTTCCTAGGTACACCATCTACCACTTCATCTAATTCACTCCAGAATCTTTCCTTCTCCTCCATCTCACAGCCAACTTGTGGAGCATAGGCACTGATGACATTTATCATCATCCCTTCAACTTCTACCTTCACGATCATCACCCTATCAGAAACTCTCTTCACCTCCACTACACTCTTACTGTACTCTTCCTTCAGAATCACCCCTACACCATTTCTCTTCCATCCACACCATGATAAAACAGTTTAAACCACCTCCAATGTTCCTGGCCTTACTCCCTTTCCACTTGGTCTCCTGAACACACAGCATATCTACCTTTCTCCTCTCCATCATATCAGCTACTTCTCTCCCTTTACCCATCATAGTACCAACATTTAAAGTACCAACCCGAACCTCCACTCTCCTACACTGCTCCTTTCCCTGCCGTCTCTGTAGACATCTTCCTCCTCTTCTTTTCCTCCTTCGGCCAACAGTAGCCCAATTTCCACCGGTACCCTGTCGGCTAACGATACCTGTGGCGGTCGTTGTTAACCCGGGCCTCGACCGATCCGGTATGAAATTCTCATTTGTGATCCGCATATTTGATTTGGCACATGTTTTACGCTGGATGCCCTTCCTAACGCAACCCTCCCCATTTACCCGGGCTTGGGACCGGCACTAAGAATGCACTGGCTTGTGCCTCCCTAATGGCTGGGTTATATAATTGAGTCAAACACTGATGTGTATTAAAATGATCATGAGCCTAAAACCTTCTTTTCTTGCTGTTGAATTTGCCACTGAACTGTATGTTTGTGCAAAATAGATACTACCAAGCGGCAATCCAAACAAGTTGATTCAGGGTAGAGAGCATGTGCTGTACCCTGATCGGGTAAAACAAGGAACGACTGATTTTGCAAAAGTAGTTGAGTAAAAAGTAAGATATTTGACTTTAAAATGTAGTGAAGTTAAAGTCTCCCCGAATAAAATACTTCAGTAATCTAAAGATGTTTAAAAAAGTTACTTAAGTACAGTATAGAATTACATTTAGTTTATTGTCCACCCCTGTTAACTAGTATGCAGTGGTTAATACCTACCAAAATGGTCCAGGTCTGATGCTAAAGCTTATATTTAGCTGAAAAACTGAAATGTCATTGAGGTGGTCATAGATGGCAATGACCCCTGTTGCTGTTTCAGAGACAGGGTCATGGCCACCAGGGTCAGGGTGTCTGAAACAGAGACAGGGTCATGGCCATCAATGACCATGGCCACCAGGGTCAGGGCTACCATCTGTTATTTATCTCTGCAACTTTTTTTTTTTGTAGGTAATAACATGCAGTGTTATGGTACCTACCAAAATGGTCCAGATCTGACACTGGAGCTTGTACTGGCCTATAAAATGTAAACATCAATGAGCCTTAGGTGACCAGGACCCTGTTTAATAGAAAGGGTCATGGCCAACATCTGTTATCCACCTCTGGAACTTTTTTTGTGGGAAAGAATGGAGCATTGTGGTGGGAGGGCAGAGCCATGGGGGTGACAATAAGAATCTTGCCCAGAGTACCAATAGGCTAGAAACTGCCCTTTTACACAGAATGTAAAAGAGAGAGAGAGAGAGACTGAGACCGGGGGGCACTGAAGAGAGAGAGAGAGAGATACTGGCAGAGCTGACGGCTCAGCGAGGAAAGATGTGCTTAACCGCGATTGGGTGTGTGTCCTGGCATGAGTACCCCATGAGAAAAAGGAAAGTGGTATAATAAAAGAAAGCGCTGTCTGTTGAACCATCGCCTGTGGTCTCTTTCTTCCAACCGAGAACCAGTGAAATCTGTTACAGATTTGTCATATTGCCACGTGATGTAGCAACTTTATTTTAACAAATCTTGCACAGTACCTCACTATGCTCAGTGTTGACAATCTCGCCATATAACAGATTAATTCGGCTACCGGTTCAGTGTCGGTCTGCTCAGCATCCAGCTTCACCTGGTCTCCGCGCTGCACACCGGAAAGTCACGTGTCCACACACGCCCCATGTGCACTGCCTAAACCGAGACTGGAAATCTGGTTCTTATCAAGTGTCCACACATGCACTTATTTATTGTATTAAATAGCTCAATTTGCAGTCATATAATCGCACCAGCTGACTTTGCGATTGTGATGCAAATAATCGTGCAGCACTACTTGGAACATTATAAAGACCAGATCCAATTTTGTGTTATATACATTGCCATACACAGTACGACATTTATTTATTTTCAATGAATGCTTTGTTACCTAAAACAGAGTAAAAAGGGGGTAAATGGTGAAGAATAAAAATAGGGGAATATCATATAATAGAAACAAATACAATAAAAATAGAATTATATAGCATATTATTATATTATTGCTTATACAGTCGTTTAGCCATCGCTATTTTGTGCATTTCAAAATCACTTGGGTCCTAACACTTACCTGTTTTTGTTTTTCCTCCTTCCAAGGCATCAACTGCGAGAACTGATTGTTCACTTGTTGCCTTATATGTTACAGCTCTTTACAAATGCCATTGTGAAAGATAATCAACATTATTCATTTCATCGGTCAGTGGTTTTAATGTTACAGCTGATCGTTGTGTGTGTTATAATGACTGACAATTCGAAAGTGCAACATGTCTTCAAACCACATACCTTCATGTGGTCTTGCATAAATTAGTTTGCCTGGTTACTTAGAGGGTATCGGTCTCGCGGTCAGACAGAAGTCTCCATGGACTATGACGTTTGCAGATGATTTTGTGGTGAGAGTAGGGAGCAGGTGGAGAGGAGACAAGGTGAGGGAGGTGAGATTGAGATGGTTTGGACATGTGCAGAGGAGGGACATGGGTTGTATCTGTAGGAGAATGCTGAGGATGGAGCTGCCAGGCAGATGTAAAAGAGGAAGGCCAAGGAGTAGGTTAATGGATGTGGTGAAGGAAGACATATAGGTAGTTGGTTTGAAAGAGGCAGATGTAGAGGACAGAGTAGTATGAATACAGATGAGCCGCTGTGGTGACCCCTACTGGAGCAGCCAAAAGAAGAAGAGGTCTCGGGTACCCATCCGGCTGACAGCATCAATATATTCTTGCACTATATATTAATGAATTTGTTTTATTTTCAAATAATAATTTTTTCCCCCCCAATGTCACATTAGTGGGGGTATTTCAGCAAAGTGTGCTTTGATATAGTTTAATACATTGAGTATTTTCATATGTCCCAGCCCTAATTGGCCTAGGTTATTAAAAAATATTGTCACATTCAGGAAAGAGCATGTCACTCTTGAACTAATACCAAGTATATATTTTCATTATTAATAAGGAATCCTAGCATGTGCACCCTGATCCATGTGTGACAATCAATAAAGGTGTGAAAGTTAACCACATAGAAAATAAACAATAGTTTGTGGACACTTGAGCACCACATTCATATGTTGTTTAACAGCTTTACAGGTTTAGTCCCTACTTTGCTGTTATTACAACCTCCATTTTCTGGAAGGTCTTTTCTCTAGATTGGGGAGTGTGGCTGTGGGGATTTTGTTCATTCAGCTACAAAAGCATTAATGAGTTCAGGCACTGGTGTTGGATGAGAAGGCTTAAAATTCAGTCTCTGTTTGTTTATCCCAAAGGTGTTCGATAGGGTTGAGGTCAGGTTCTGTGTAGGACAGTCAATTTGTTCTACTTGGACCATTGCAAACCATGTTTATAGGGATATTATCATACTGGAATAACTTCATAAGTCAAAATCTACTTATGTGAAGGGATTTCACACCAATATTACAAATTGAGTGAGCACGTGTTGCCTATATTTTCTGCTGTCATGCATTATAATATATGCGGTATGCATACGGTGGTTTGTAAGTGGGGTTGAATGCAGAGTAGTTGTTCTAATGTTCTAATCAGCTTTAATTTTTACAGTACGTAAAATGAACACATTGACAGAATATAGGGGAAATTTGTGACTTTTTAAAAGACTAGTCAACTATTGCAATATTCCACCAGAAAGCTGGGTCTAAGCTGGACCAGTACCATCTGTATCTCTCTTATACAAGGCACACTATATAGAAAAATATAATGAGACACGCACATTTTCCAGCCATATGTTGTTGTTCTCCAAATGTTTCAACCACAAAGTTGGAGGGACACAATTGTATAGGTCTTTGAATGTGATAGCATTACATTTTCCACTAGGAGAACTAGGACACCCAAACATGTTCCATGACAAGGTGCACGAAATGAGCTCCATGAAGATATGCTTTACATGGGTTGAAGGGGAAGATCTAGAGTGTCCTGCTATAAGTGCTGACCTCAACCCTTTGGGATGAATTAGAACACTGACTGCACCCCAGGACTCCTCATTGGACATCAATACCTAGTGCTTTAAGGCCCATGTGGCTGAATCAGCACACATTTTCATAAACACATGCCAAAATCAATTGGAACATCTTGATGATCACAAAACACATCTGAAGTATGGTCACTTGTCCACAAATGTTTGTCCATATAGTGTATGTGTATGTGCTTTACAGAGGTGATGTAGATACATATGCTGAGTGATGGAAAGTCTTGACGAGGTTAGAAAGTAATGTGTAAACATTAGTCATGATGTTTTAGACTCTATTGGATCCATTACCAATTATCTTAAATTGACCATTGTACCCCTGTGAAGCAGATGCTTTTATCCCTGATCATCCATCATGGGGATTTAATTGCATTTATTCATTTAATCTCACATCCTGCATTCTGTCATTGTTGTCATTAATCACATTTATTTGATTGTGTTATTAAGACAAAAACGTATTTGTTGGGAATTGAATGATTCTGAAGCATGTTAATTGACTGAATTGAAGGCTAATGTAAATAACATGATTAGATTAAATAATTACTGTCATTTTTAGCACCAGTTTTGAAAGCATGGACAACACATGACATTGCATGGGAGATAAAAATCAGTTCTTTTGTGTTTTTACAGGGTGTATAATGGTGGCACGAGGACTGAAGCGGAAACTCCGCGATGATGTCAGAGACCTGGGGTGGGAGAATCAGCTGCAGTCCGTGTTGAACATTTCCATAGACAAGTACCAGCGCGATCAGGCCCTCGTGGAGCCGAGCTTACTGCGCTCTGTTCTTATTACTAACACACTCCGTCAGGCCAAAACACATATGGAGGCCGCTCATGAGAACCCCATGAAAAAAATTCCGTGTTTCCGGCAAGAACTCGGCATGCCCTCCGCGTTCGAAGACGTGGATGATGATTGCATGGAGGATCTGTCTTTATCCACCGCCATTACCGCCATTCTGAAGAATCTCGACACAGCTCTTGAAGGCAGCTCTGGCTCATCTGCCCCTCAGCATTCACCATTAGCCTCTGTGGAAAACCTTCCAGGGGACAGGACCGGCAAAAGGAGTCCGAACAAAGGTTTATCTACTCACCTGCAAGACAGTGTTTTAGATGATTTTTTATTGGACTTTGACACGTCTGTATGCGAAATGGATATTACTGATCACACATTTGACCTTCCTGCAGATGACCTTGTGAAATATTTACCCTGTGTACCCTGTTTAGGGAATGAAATAGGATTTTTACACTCCATGTAGTGCACTGTAGGTTCAGCAAGGATTTGGAATTCAATGTCTTACCATACAGGTTTGATATAATGACTCTGTGACTACGCTATTTGTAAGAACATATATATATTTTTTTTATAAAAAAAAAAAGAGAGAAACTCCGATATCATAGATAGGTAAAATGTACAATAAGCATACACTGCTCCCTATGTTAGACAAATACATAAATATTTACATAATAGTCTCAATGAAATGAGGCTCAGCCAGTATATTTAGTGTGCCATATATATATATATATATATATATATATATATATATATATATATATATATATATATATATATATATAATGTATATAATGTATGTGTGTCTACTCTGCATAGAGTAGGAATAATCGCTACTGTACCCTGTAATGCACTCCCTGTTTATGTAGTTCACTCTGTGTCAAGACTTTGTGTGCTCTACATAGGGAATGAAGCAAAAGAAGTACACTATGCACTGTGTTATGATCAGTTACTCCCCATATATGGGGAATATTTAAGGTATATTTAATGTTATAAATTGTTATAAGGCATTTGTTCTTGTTCTTGTCCGTGCCTCAGCTGAGGAAGAGTTTAGTTTTTCAACATTTGAACTTTTTCCGCCTGTATATATTTCTCATCCAACTCTTTCTTTCTCTTTCAGAAAATTAGCTCTCATTTATCTCTCTTTCTGCTTAGGCATGGGAGGTAGCATCACCGCTTTGCATGCTTCCCCAGTCTCCACATAGACTACCAAAAAAACAGACCCCTTGGTTAGATGGCTATGCTAAAATGCCTGAGGTATGAATGAGCGTGTGCACTGTGCCTTGAACTGAACTGGCATTTAATCCAGGGTTTAATACCACCACATGTGCAGTATTCGGAGGATTGCTTCGGAGAACATGTTTACTGAAAGCTGAGTGGGGTTGTAGTTTACAGTGGAAAAAAAATCCTATTCCACTCCAGTTGTGTGCACTACATAAAACATGTATTGTGTTTTCGAGCTCCATGTTCAACACGGTTATCTGGTTAGGGTGCTTCCTATATGTATGAGAGGACTGTACTGTAAGGAACAATAGTGCCTTCTACACCTGATCAAGTGCACTCTATCTATACACAGTTGTAATTCCTTGTGAAAAGGCAAAATGCTTTTAATGTAAAAAGTTGAGGTGCCTTGTAAAGCTGCAGGGTGACAGAGAGAAACTCGTTCCAAGGCTTTCGATTCAATCTGTTTCTGTGAAGTTTAGCATTCTCTATTGTGTCCAGACATTTCTCGAACTTCATGCTACCTCTCCAAAACATGGGTCTGGATTAGAGTAAAGATGAATTAACATAATCATGTTAAAGGTGCTGCTTGCATAATGTTTTATAGGAAAAAAGTTCAAATGAAACGTGCCTGTAATGAAAACCATAAACTGTTTAGACTGTTAAAACTGAAAAAATGTTTGTAAGGAAAATGGTAGCTCGCTGGACTTCTGATCGAAAGGTTGTGGGTTTAAATCCCACCACTGCCATGCTTCCACTATTTGGGCCCATTAACCAGGCCCTTAAACTTCCACTGCTCCATGTAGAAATAAGATCATTGTAAGTTACTATAAGTTACATATAAGGCTGTCTGACAAATGGCACAACTGTAAATACCTCATGTTACTGTTTTAGTTCATTGGAAAGTCTTTTCGAAAGTGATAGTTCAGCCATAAATGAAATGTTTCCTGTCCAGACATGTTCGATTGTTGAAGTTTGCTTTTATAGCACTGATGCTGTGAGGCTGATACGTCTAATGGGAAAAGGAACAGAACAGTGTTTTATCAGTGCAAATTGCCGACATGTTCATTTGTTTGTTTCTTTTTTTGTTTACCTATTTATAAAAACTTTTTATTAATTATTCTTTAATTATCTATCATTATTACATGAAATCTTTGAATTATTGTTTAGTGTTTATACAAATAAAGGTATTAATCCAAATGTTTACAGGTGCTGTGTTTTCATCCCCCGGTTTATTTCTATTTATAGTGGCACAATTGAAATCCATGTCTACGTACATGGATGCAGCAGTGCTATTTAATTCTCTATTTAATTCCAAACATATTAAAATTAAAGTTGCCATGGTTTCCCCCATTTATGATTTCATTTATAAAAACAAATCACAAAAAACATTACAAATATAATCTGCTTAGCTAATGCAGTTTTAATTTTAAAGTTCTAGTTCAGTGAAACTGTAAAATGAGAAACAATCTAATGTATTGTACAATAGAGTTCAGTGCATAATACAGCTAATCAGTGAACTGAACTCAAGTGAGAAAAACGAATCCGATCGTCTGTTTATTTTTTCCCATTTACCCCATTTTTCCAAATGTTTCTTGAGTGTCATGAGATCACTCTCATTAGAAGACATTTTTTTTTATTCTGGGAGTGGGGCATCTCAATCCACTGCCTAGCCCCTTAGGTTGTGAATCAGTAAACAATGTTAAGGACCTTGACCTATTAAACATGGTGGTTGATAACATGTCTAACTCCTACTTCAGTAACTGTAAGAAACCCCAAACATTACATAATAAAGGTTTGTCATAATTTTGTTGTCATGGTACAGTAGTAGGATTGTAGGTTAGCCAGCGTTTTCTTTTAGCAGTTCTAGTGAGGGAAAAATCAGCATGCTCCAGCTCATCTAAAGGATTTTGTAACTGAGACAGCACCTTGACCTACAGCCAATCACTCCTAGTTAGCTGATCGAGATGCAACCATATGTATTATTATTGTTGTTGTGTTTACTACAGGACCAAAAATATAGTAAAAGCCAATAAAGAAAGACAATACTGCATAAATTCCAGCCATCATTCATTTACTTACTTTAAAAAATTTCTAATATGCTACAATTGTTAATATGCTGTTATAATTCAAATTGAATAAACATTTATTATTTACAATCTACTGTAATGTCATCTCACAGGACGGTTTATATAAGACATTTTGGGTGTATGAATAAGGCTCACAGAGCTCTGCTAATATGTACATGTCTCAAAAGTCTCTTCCTGATTATAGTTCAGACATGACTGAAAGATTAGTTTTACACAACATAGTAAACCATTCTATGCATTTATTTTGATCCTTTGTTCCCCTCTTGTAACTTCAGCCCTTTTTGTTCCCAACATAGTAGCTTAAAAAAAAAAAAAAATCCACATTTATATTCATATTAGTATTATATATGTCATACAGGTAAATATCAATAACTTTCATAGGATTAACAGTTACTACTACTGCACATCACATCATATTTGATCAGGTGTTTGTCAGACATTACAACATGTTCATTCAGGCAGGAGGCTGCATTTTTGGGCACCGATAACTAAAGAACGCCGTTCACAAAGTAACAAAGACGTCTTTACTTTAAAACTTTGATAACCTTTAATGTTTAAAATATGGTTTACATTTCATTACAATATAAAAAAATATAGATTGTAAGGCCTACAGTTTTAAATGGGTCAGATTATAAGTACCCAAAAAAGCACCTTCCTCTAAACTGCATGTTGTTGACAATATTGTCATAGCATCTGCAATTTCACCATCACCATCAATGCAGCCTGGGCAGGAGAACAATATACAAAATACTTTATTTAACAGCCATATATAAATAACAAATGTCAAGTTCCACAGATTGTCACTGATGAAATCTATACGTATCTAAGAACACACAGGATAAGGCACGAATGGTCCAAATAAGTAGTGATTCAAAATAAAATTATTTCTAATTTTATTCGTCACCGTTTCAGCATTTATATTGAGACCCTGCAGAAGCAGTATGCCTCAGATCAAAGATGTCTCCAGAAAAGTGGCAAGAAGAGAGAGAAAAAAAAAAAAAAAAACATTTGTAAACATGACTCCATACAGACTGACTGATATTGCACTGTGTTAAATGTCCAAAATTGAATCTATTCACAACAAATAACTTTAAATAGTATGCTTAATGGGAAAGAAAGTCTGATGAATACTAAATAAAGCAGTCAAAAATAGAAAAAAAAAAAAACCTAAAATGAATTTCCTAATTCACAAGTTATATTTAGAAAAACTGCAGGAGCCAGACACGTGACAAGAAAAAAAAAATAATAATAATTTTATACACTTTGGATACAACAATAAAGTATAGAAGCGGAAATATTCCCTTACTGCCCAATAGTTCATTATTAGTTATATTATTTGTTCTTCCTTAAAAAAAAAAAAAAAAAACCTATCCAATATGTACCTGTTCATTGTGGTCCAAATAGACAAGATGAACAATTTGTTTGCTGTAGGTACTTTAAAAATAAATAACAATTTGTTCCAGTAAACATCAAAATCTAGCAAAGAGAAACCGTTGCAAATAAAAGTCGTTCTTTGTTCCCATACAACTTGATCAATCCTGCTCTGAATTCAAAGCTCAAACTTTACACTTCCCTCATTCTCCACTGCCCAGTGAACACAGCGTCAGCCTGGATGAGATTATTTGCTAATAGAGTTGTAAGAGACACGAGCGCTTGGGTCCAGTGGCTTTGTGTCTCTCTCGCACTCGTTAGGTTCTACAGCAGGGCTTTCTCTCTCTTCATCACCATCGTCGTCGCAGCTTGGCAAATGGAAAAACGCTGTCCATCCTTGAACATCGGCCAGTTTATGGAAAGAGCGAAGGACTAAGTACATTGCCATCAAACCTACAAACAGGTAAACTAAAAAAAAGAAAAAGTGAAAAAAATGGATGAAACAAAAAGAATTCATTCTGCTAGACATTTTAAACTCAGCACTTGTAAAGAAATTTGATAAACGATCACAAATGTGTACTGCCTCTTAAAATATGTATAGATTTGTAGTATATTGTGAATACATTGTGAACAAGTCGAAAACTTGCCATTTGCCCTTGTGTTGTAACACCGAAGTGTTCTTTTGGGGACTGGTATAATTATGTCCATTTCTCTCTCACTAGCTTGCTCTCTCACTGTTTTGCCTGCTTTTACATGGTCTCTGAAAACACAGGCCATTTGGAATTTTTTGACATAATGAGGCGTGTTCCTTTTGGCTGGAAGTATGTGCAGAAAAGAAATTGTAGACTCCAACTTTATACAATTGTGGCTATAATGTGTACACGTGTACACACGCGCACACACACACACACACACACACACACACACACACACACACACACACACACACACACACACACACACACACACAGTGACCCCAGAACATATTTCTTCACTCCAATTATAATTTGAAATATAACAGAATTTTTATCTGCTCAATCTGAAATCATGAAGTCCAAGGAACCGCCTGTACAATATGCTCAGTACTCCATTTAGCTGCAACGAGTTATTAATGCACCCAACAATAGCCAAATAGGTCATGAATTATGCTGACCCATGGTCAAGGAAGACACAGGGAGTCAATAAACAGGCTTACAGCTAATGGCAAAACTTGATCTTGATCAAGATCTTTTAAACAGAAAGTAAATCGAATAACTGTAAGAGAAGGCAAGCAAACTTTGCTGATTGGGTATCTATCGGTTTGATATGTACCTTGGTATTGAAGTCACGGGTCGAATCGATTTCGGTACGATTAAGGGAAAGAAATGCACAAACATAAAACTGCTTGGTTTTTATTAAACGCACTTTATTATTAATAACATTTGTGATCGACATTTGGGTCACAGTTTACACTTTTAAAACAATTTTTAAATAAAATGCCTGTTTGGTTAAATCATATATAGAATAATATTCTATTATATTTTATAATAATTAAAAAATACAATGTTATAAAATAAATCAAATGAATGCAATACACTTTATTATATTGATTAAATTGAGTAAATATTTAAATATCGATTCTTTACTGTTTTCATGCATACGCAAAACAAATCTTATTTCCGGTACGGAGCGAGTAGCCACAGTGACTGGAACTGTTGTGTATGTTTTTAAGTTTAATAATAATAAAAAATGCGCAGAAAGTGTGAAACAGAGACTAAACAAATTTGCACCACTTAATACGTTTCTGAGGGAACTACTATTTTAACTATGTTCCACACTGTACTGTCCAATACGTTACATCCCTAATACACATACAAATACATACACTCTCACACATAACCGTGAGTTTTCAGATACAAAGGCTGAGAATTTGAATGCAACACTATGTCTATTCTCCAGTGGACAAATGTTTTGGTTGATTTTTGAGATACTTGGGCTGGATAATTTGCTTAAACCTGGCAACCGTGATTATTATTATTAGCTCTTCTGTGAAGGCTTCAAAGTTCATGGGATATCTAACTGCTCTATTAAACACAGTTGGAAATCTTTACATCATTTTATGTTGTCTGAGAAATAGATAGAAAGCCTGTTACTAAAACTATGGATGGAATAAGTATTAATTAAAATATGAAGATAAAATGCCTAATGTAAAGTGAAATTATCTGCAGTGAAGGTGTTTGCATAGAATGTAAGAATTTAAAATATTTGTACTAATTGCAATCAAATATTTATAGCCTACGTCACATATACATTACAACACAGTGAAATTATTTTCTTCCCATATCCCAGCTTGGTTGAAAGCTGCCGTCAGAGCGCAGGCTAAGCCACAAAGTGCAGAGGGTTAAGGGCCTTACTCAGGGGCCCAAGAGTGGCAGCTTGGTGATGCCTGGGCTTAAACCTCTGACCTTCCGATTAGTAAACCAGCACCTTAACACTGAGCTACCTCTCCCCAAGATACTAAGAGAGCAGGTACACATTAGTGCGCAGCTACTAAAAGAGCAAGCAAGTGAGATAGAAATAGATATATTTATATCAATCCCCAAGGGACACTTTGTTGTCACAACACAAGAGCATTAGACTTTAGATCGCCATGGAATATCGGTTATGTTGCTACACATCTGACTTAAACCATGTGGCACACAAACAAAAAACACCAAAAAAAATCATCTCCCACACACAAAACAGACATTGCACACACTCAACAGGTTGCACTGTTAAATTGACATTGTAGATCAAATATCTTTAAAGGTCACATGGCTTTGTGGCCTCAACCTTGCGTAAAAATCCCAGAAACTTACACATCAATGTAAAACCTATGCTTGTGACATCAATGAAGTATAAGAAACTTCTCAAAAATTGCACTGTAAAACAATAAAACTGTTAATCCATTACTGAACATCTGACCAGCTGTGTTCCAATCACATTTGATTGTACCTACTGAACTTTAACTCTGTTCCTCTGGTCCACAACAAAGATCTTTAATTTAGCTAACATGAATATTTATCTGTGTATATGTGTGTGTTAGAAAGATAGGAAAAGATAAATATATATAGAGAGAGAGAGAGAGAGAGAGAGAGAGAGAGAGAGAGAGAGAGAGAGAGACACACACACACACACACACACACACACACACACACACACACACACACACACTTCTTCATCAATAGACCTCAATGTTCCATTGCCCAAAACAACTTGTGACAAAAAAAAGTCTCTTAAAATGTTATCTGCAA
This sequence comes from Silurus meridionalis, assembly GCF_014805685.1. Taxonomy (NCBI): domain Eukaryota; kingdom Metazoa; phylum Chordata; class Actinopteri; order Siluriformes; family Siluridae; genus Silurus; species Silurus meridionalis. Next base: position 19,368,147 of record NC_060896.1, on the reverse strand, counting down.
AACATGAACATGTGCTTTTCTCTAATTAAGGGTTTAATAAACAAACTCACTTAAACAAATCTCTATAGCCACACTCCAAAATGTAGTTGTAAGCGTTTTTTAAAAAAGTGGACTGTTTACATTTATATTATAACCACTGAGTATAGAATTTGATGTTATGGTCAGGTGTCCAAACACTTTTGCTATATAGTGTATTTTTGGTTCATGTTTTTAATTATTACTGTTAGGAACATATTCTGTTAACATATACATCAATTAATTCATTTAAATAAGCCTTATAACATTCGATATAATGTGGAAATGTGACAAAAACGACCTCAACGTTCTGTCAATGCGCTTTATCATAGTATCATAGACATCTATTTGATGAGATAATCTTGAAAAGTGAAAATTGTTTACAAAATGTAATAAGGCAAAACCTGTTATAAATTTAAATCAACCGCCATGAAACAATGCGGCTCCAGGAAGCTCAAGAGCATATGCAAATCTATAACCTTAACATAAGTCAAACACATACAGGAAACAAATGTAATTGCTGAAGTAATTAGATCTTATGCTAATATTTGTTTTCATGAAGTCTTTGAGAAATGCAACTAAGCACTTTCTACTTAGAGACAGAGCGTCAATTCTCGCATGGATGATACGAATGTTAATTCAGTCCTCAAACTGAGACAAAACAACATGCACCTCTTTCTCACAAATACACTAATTATCAGCATTGAAGTGTGAGGCAACTCAATGCAATGTAACACCTGAACCCCTTTCAGTCCTCGGTCCAAATTAGGTTTACGTTTTTAAATTGAAAAAAAAAAGTTCAGTGGAAAGTAATCTTTTTGCCGTGCCAAACCATATGCAATAAGAAGTTAGATTTAAGTCTATCATCATTCATATTAAATCCAGTATAAGCCTAAATGGATTAAGATCTTTAAGCTTGGCCATATCTTCTTGCTGGGCTGTTTGCCAGATTTCCACACTTCTATAACAAAACGCACTTTTATTCTGAGAATAAAAAATTTGATCCTTTACACTAAGCACTGGTCTCAAGAGGATCAATGGCTTATTAACGAATACTTGTTACTTAATGTGTAAATGATATTTGGTAAAATTAACCAGATTACTGGGTTAATTGCCAGGTGAAACTGCAAAAGAATGTTTGGAAGTGTATTTACAGAGAACACCAGGTTCTGATAATGTAGCAAACTTTAATTATTAGATATTTAACTAAATGAAACTGCAATGAAACTGGCAGTATACTACGTGAAAAAAAGTCCCCTAATAGCAATTTATTAACACCATCATTATCGTGAAGGTTGGATTTTGTCCGAGTTAGTCATAGCAAAGCATCTTATTCCAAACGTGCAAAATGATAAAGTTTGATGGAGTGTATTTGTTTTTAGATAATGGAATGCAATATTGGTCGAGTATTTCCGACTGAATTTTCAACAAATTTTCAAAACTGCCCACATCATACCTTATCAGTTTTACTGTTTAACAGTCATTGGACACTTTATAAACATTTATAACATCAATTTTAAGTTCACTTTAAAATCTTCTATAAAATATTGCTAGTCCCATAGCTGATAATTGAATACCCTTAACTAATGTATGTGTGCCCAGACAATGTACAGAACACACATACATTATGCTCTTTTTCGTGCTGTATTTGAACTTGGCAAATTGTGAAACTGCATTCAAGTTTAACTTTAGAAAGTATTTACCTTAAGTTAACCTGGCAGACATCCTTATCCAAAATGACTTACAATGAAGGTTAAGTGCTAATGCTCACAGGCAGAGCAGTCATCTCACAACCTTCTGATAAGAAGTCCAAAGTCTTAACAATTATGCTACTAGTATTACTGATGTATTCTACATAATGTAGCCTATTTTGCATAAAACATTACTTCTGAAAGTTTTTTATTTTGCTGTAGCCAGCTCATACCTCACAAGACGAGGAATCACATGCAAGTTACTGAACCCTTCAGACATATTACAACAAGCTCCAGCTACTTCAAACATTTATCACAAACCATGTAATAAGACTGGCTAATAGAGAGTGGCATTTTTGTCCATCATACAGGTTTATGCAAGTGCACAATTTATGCAGGTTACATGCAGAACAGACTACATATAGGACAACCCTTAACAAAGAAAACAAGTTAGGTAAGTTAATAGCATACAATAGACATTGCCTTATTAAATATCCAACAGAGGAAAAACTGCCAATCATGATCAACAACTCTATAATACATCAAATATATTGCATAAATATAAATGTTAATTTATATCAAGGTCAACTGCTAGGAATCAAAAACACAGAACGCTTTTTCTGAAATCAATTAGTGTAGATGCAAATTAAATTTTCGATTTGCTATAAAGGAATGTGCAAAGGAATGTCCCTCACTTTAGTATGGTTACAGATGCCATGAAGTGAAGTATGTTGCAAAGTATATCCATGTGTGCAACTTTGTATAACTTTTACCAGATTATAACTAAGAACTACAAAACCTGCTCCATTCAGAACTCTGCGAATGTCAGACTGCATACCAACTAACTGTATGGTCAACTTTGCAATGCAAAACACTTGCAAATCCTGTCCTTAATAAAAATAAATAAACAAACAAAAAAAGGGTTGTTAGCTCATCCACTGTTCTTTCTGCCGTCTAGCTCTTATACTTATTAGCAAAGCAGGAAACTGCCTGCAGAAGTAGCACATACACGGCATTCATTTAAAAAAGGTTCAAAATGAGCTTTACTCTAACTGAACTGTCTATAATTACACTGTGGTGACTGTCGTCCAATAGTTTAGAGTTACGAGTCTTTGAGTTGAAGCTCTGCAAAATCAAATTACCTTTTGCAACTGTTTTGTGTAGAACGCTGGGGGATCATTCACAGCCAGAACAATGAAGTATGTTAGTTAAACAACGATGTATCCAGTGGCTAATAACATTTCATGGTGACCAAGGACACCCCCACCCACCCCTAAACTCTGCCCCTGAGATAAAGTAGTATGAACTTCATAGGATATCTAAATCCTAGATGTAGAGAATTTGCAATACGGCAACAATACTGGACGATATTATGTATCTTAGCATGAGCTTAGCTTATCAAGCCAGCTAATGTCAGTGATTTACAGCCACCTACACTGTTACATGGTTCATGGTGTGTGCAGCAATCAAGATGTGGAGTCACACTGTAAACAGGGAAGGAACTGGTAGCTGAGAAAACTACCACAAATCAATTGGGTACGGCTAATTTCAACATTTACTCAAACACATTATATCCCCAAGATGTACAGCAACTGTAAAACCACTGACTGTAGATGTAATTTAGCATGGTATTCTACAAAACCATTACCACAGTACACAGTTTACCATATTATTTAATATAACTATACCATATTATTATTAGAATGATTTACTTACCCATAACAGATATCTTGTAAAGTGGTCTGAACTTCTGTTTTGGCTGCTCGCCTGGGACAAAGTCACCTAACCCAATGGTGCAAAGGGAGATGAAGCAGAAATAAAAGGCCTCCAGGAATGACCATGAACCTTCAATGATGCTGAAAACAGTAGCTGGCACTAAAAAGAACACCACAGAAACCAGCAGGAGCAGGAGGACAAAGTGTACAGTGTTGGCCATGTGAGGATGCCAGCCGAACCGGCGACGCCATGACGCCACTGGCCGAAGGTATAACGGCGACATGAGTCGCTGCACACATGCAGACAGCACCAGCATGGTGAAGGGGACACCTAATAGAGCATACACAATGGAGAATGCTTTCCCCGTATCAGACAGTGGAGTGGTATGGCCATAACCTAGAGAAAACATAAGCATATATTATTTATTTGGATTTATTTAAAACTTGCGTAGCAATTTTTTAATGGTTACTATCGCTTTCCCTATGCGTCAATAATTGTAAAACTAACATGATGCTATAAAAATTACCGTAATTTCCGGTCTATAAAGCGCATATATAAGCCGCACCCACTGAATTTGACAAATATTTTTTTTTTAAACATAAATAAGCCGCATGTTTCTACACTGAAACTAATGAACTTTACACAGGCTTTAACGAAAGACAGTGTCTGTTACATGGTGTAACGGGTGAAATACGTTGTGGCTCCTTTAAGAGCAGAGCAGCATTTTGGGAACAGCCTGCCGCTGCATTTTTCCATTATTACTGCATGTGTGCAAGGCCGAGGAATATGTCCTTATTATTTTCTGATGCTCATTTCCAAGTTTCTGGAAATTTGGCTTTGGTTTGAAACCTAATATAAAACCAATTACTGTAAGCATCTGGTAAGAGATTATATTGTCTTTATTGACGTATATATCTCTATAAACGTTTCATGCTCAAGTTTGATGTAAATGTCAACAGGTAGTGAAAAGGTGCAAATGCTGCTACTCCTTTACGCTCAACATGAAGAGATTTGTGCAGTGACCAATAAAACCAAATTTCAACATTTTGTACTATACATATTTCTGAAAACTACAGAAAACAGAAAGGTGCCATGACCTGTTTTACATATGGGGAAAAAAAACATTTAAAACTTTTTAAATCACATAACTTATCTCAAGCAAATTCCAGATATGTTGACAGCTGAATATTTTTATTCCTTGGCTTAAGTCCATGGAATGTACTTATTCATACTTAATTTAAATTCTTTATTAAAAATGATTTACAAGCAAATAGTTAAAGGCAAGGTTAGAAAGCAACCTAAATAAAATCACTTCTGCATAGCTTTGCCAAAAGTAGACTACTGGCAGAAATTTAGATTTTGGTCAAAATTTTATTTTTCCTTATTTGTGGCCATTTTAAAGAACTTCCCTGAATGCTGTACTGATATCAGTTTTTTTGGGCTGGATAACATGTTCCTGTGAAATGTTTGGCTTCCTGTCTGATACAAATTCAGCAAAAATTAAAATGTCCACACTTGACAAGTACTTTCAGTTAAGTTATTTCCTAGAAAGTATTTAAACACCTAGGACAACTTTTTCGAGCTCAGTCTTAAAACAGAAGTCTTCTTTTTTTTACTTGTTTATTGAGGGCAAGTTTCAGCATGTGTATGTAACTGTGGGGTAAATAAAATGAAAACAATCTATGAAAAGATAATTACACTGAACTCCACCTAAAGCTTAAGGCACACAAGAACACACATGCGCACACACACTCTCACTCATGCGCACACACACTCTCACACAGATGGCTGCTAACTAAACACTTCTAGCACAGTTCAAACGGAAGTTGCTGGTGGAGCCTCAAGCTCATGAACACTAGAAACACTGTAAACATTCAAACACGGCTTGGTTTTACAGCTTGAGAGCTACCAAAGCTAAAAGACAGTAATAAGCATTACATTTAGCAGGGTGCAATCTGCATGCCTATACTACACTTCTCTGAAATCACTTCCTTTATATTAAATATTAATTTTTGTTCTTTAACAAAACAAGTGTGCATATTTAGTGTGCAGTTCCTGGTGAAGTCTGGGAAGTGCCGGTTCTTCTGTAACAAACAAAATATCCCTTCTGCATCTGATTTATTTTAGGGGAAGTCCCACATGCATTCACTAAAGATCTGGATTTTCCAAAAAACTATTTATAATATAATGAAAACATCAAACCTTCAACTGTAGACGTGTAACCAAGAATTGGCACTTAATCATAAACATAGTCATAAAATATGAAGCTCATACCGATCATCCTTTCAACTCATGGGTCTAGAAATGTAATGGTTTATAATTTCACTGTTTCATGTCACCCAGAAGTTCTCGTTTGAGTCTGGATCTAATCAAGGTTCTTGGGCAGGCCATCTCATAGCCACTACTGCCTCTGGCTTGGAGATAGATATAGAGAGATAGAGAGCTAGATAGAGAGATAGATTCTTTTTTTTCATAGCCTGTTCTCTGTACTTCTTAATTCTAGATCTAAAATAAATCAAACATGTTTTTACACTACACACAATGTCATTAAAAAGCAATCAAATGCAAACAAAAACATTTATTTCGAAATTATCTGTACGTTAAGATGCAGTTAAGGAAGTTGAACCTGGATCAGACTCACCGATGGTGGTCACCAAAGTGTTGGAGAAGAACAATGCAGACGCCAGGTCCCAGTTGGAGTACTCGGAGGAGTTTTGTGCTAGTGACACTCCGTATTTGTTCGCGTTTAGGAGTGTTTGTAAGAGCTGCTCCAGTGTGGATATGTTAATACAGCTCATATTACTGATAAGCTGCTGTTTGAGAAGATTCAGCTCGGCCTGAACTTTCTCCTCCAGCGGCTTCTCCAGTGCCGAGAACACTAAAGCTCCGAACACCAGATACAGCACATATACACACACCAGAACCAGCGACAACACACGCGACTTGTATGAAGTGGACATACTGGTAAAATGACGGTCAGGTGATACACACGACGAGGATGATCCAATTCTTCTATTTCAACTTCTGCTTCTTTATACGCGCGCTACTGATTTCTCGCCTTGATGTGAAACTCAGAAGGGTTGCCAGATTGCTGAGTTTCACGAAGATGGGTATGTTAAAATAGAATTGGCTCCCAAAAAGACTTTTAATTTTAATGTGATGCATTCAAAAATGTACACTCTTACAATCTTATTATTGTCTGCTTAAAATCCAACAATTCTGTTTGCTTTCTCGTGTGTGTTCTGGCCTTTTATATTCTTGATGGAGAACGGTGCATTGTGACGTCAGAAGTACCGTAGGAAAGCGTGGAAATACAACTCCTTTCTTACATATTCACTTAAGTCAAATCAATAAATTGAACCTTCATGTCGCTTCACCAGAGAGTGAAACATTTTTTTAAGTTCACCACAGCAAAAGGAACAAAACACTTTATCCACAAGGCAAACAATACGCTATTGGCGGCATTTTCGTGTTTACATGTTCTGCACATGCGCAGTGGCAAATGAAGGCCAACGTCTTACACCCTCGAGTCTTTGAAGTATTTGGACAGGGGTCTGATTTTCGTAATTTTACACACACACGATAACAATGGTTTTGAAATGAAGCATTTAAGATCAACTTTAATTTATGAGTTATGCGGTTTAACAACAACAACACAAATGCATTACATGTGTAGGAATTACAGAGATCTTTACACAGATCCTCCATATTGCAGGCTCAAATTGGACATTTGATTGATAAGCACTTTAATGACACGGTATGGCCTGTTTCCCAGTAATTTCATGAAAAATTAAGGATGTAAAAGGCCTGGCATAAATTCTGACCAGAGGTGGGAAATAACGACGTACAAATAGTTAATGTGCTTAAGTAGATTTTTCTGGTATCATTACTTTACTTAACTATTTATTTTTCAGACAACTTTTTACTTTTACTCATTACACTTTTACACACATATCTGTATTTTCTACTTCTTACATTTCAAATCCAGGCTTGTTTTAATCTATTATTTTGGTGAAATGTCAATATTTGCTAATTTCGCTGCACGCCGATTTCAGCCCATCAACCGATTTCCTGTCATTGCACAGCTTTTTCAGTCTACAACTGGTGTATAATGTCCTGGCTCTCACACACCACAGATGTAGACTAGTTTATGAAGATAACAATGAGCAGTCAGAAGGCAACAAGAAGTCTGGGGTTAACGTGGATGAGACAGAGGGAGTCAGTGATGTAAACATGATTGAGAACAGAGACCTTCCTGATCATCTGACTATCATCTTTTCTTTGCTGGTGTTCTATATGGTGGACAACATTTTGAATTTGTTTTGTATTAATATATATATATATATATATTAGGGCTGTCAAAATTAAAACGCAAAATCCTTTTTAACGGCTCCAAATGTTATTACCGTGCTATTAATGCATTTCTGTTTGACCATTTATATATAAAAAAAATATAAATACATAAATAAATAAGAGGCGAAATTAAAACCTTCAGCGCGACATACATTTATTCACAACGTCCTTTCTTTACTCATATATAAAATAAATAAATAAATAAACTCCAACGAAAAAATATTTGTTATCAGTAAACATTTTTTTTATTGATGCGCCAAGTGTCAAATCAAACACCAAAATCCACCATGATTCACACAATTAACCCTCTGGGGGTCGACAAATGCACCGAGGCGTTTTGTGTTTTGTTTTTCCTCATAATGCCGAAACGAACTTAAATTACTGTATTTTATGATCGTACAGAGAAGAGCAATACATAATTCGAATCTGCAAAATGTCTACTTCTATTTGTATACACTTATAATAATAACAAAACGCTGTGCTTTTGTAAAATAAAGTAAACAGACAGGGGGCGCTCTCCCGTCTCTGACATCACCCCTCACAAACATAAATAAAACAACCTGAATCTCAGTGAATATTTGCCTCAAAGACATAATAAATATATGTAAAAAAGCTCAAAATGTCTTTTACATAAAAAATATTGATAAAAATATTTTATGTCTTCATGCTCTTTGTTGAGTTTGGTTTCACTAATAATAAACATACAATTGCATAAAGCATCCATATTTCTCCATGTCCATGTTGCTTAGAGTATTAAAAACATAAAGTATTAATATATGGTACATTTAGAACAGATAGAAATGTGCGATTAAGTTGCGAATATTTTAACCGATTGACAGCCCTAATATTAATATGACTTGACGTCCAGTTACCAGTGTGACACTAAAACAGGTAGTAATAATGGGTTAAGTACATGTCAGAGCCCAAAGTTCTTTACTTTAACTTGAATTAAAAAGTATAATCAGTACTTTAACTTTTACCAGAGTATTTTAAAACATGAGTATCTGTACTTCTACTTAAGCGAAGGATGTGTGACTGATGAATTTGCATTTACTGGTTTTCTCTAACTATGTGGTATAAAGAGGTGTCAATGCAAATGAAGGAGGCTATTTAAGGCTGGAAAACAACAATAAAAAACCAAAACCAAACAGACATTTCTAGAGAGAAAGCAGAAAATTTAGGTGTGACCATCTCAACAATTTACTACATTGGAATGCAATACCAGAAAACCCTGAAGACCATGGAAGACAACCATTGCAGAATTATTTCCTTAATGAAAAAATCCACTTCACAACATCTAGCAAGGTAGCATTCTCATTGAGGTAGGCATATCATTGTCTATAATTAAGACACACCTTCATTTATGTAAATAAAGATGGTTTACCTTAAGATGCATGCCATGGATAACATTAAAGAACAGAGAGCAAATAACCTTCCCAGTTCTAAAACAAGAGTTTTTGAAAACATAAAAACCAATGTTTACTTGTACCAAAATGATAGGAAGAGGATAGAGAAGGAATAGATGGGCTCATGATCCAAAGCATACCATGTTATTCATCAAACATGGTGTAGGAAGTGTTACAGCACTGGCATGCATGGCTGCCAACGGGAAATGGTCACTGCTGTTTATTGATGATGTGACTTCTGATAGTAGGATAAAGGATATAGAGCTATACTTCCTGCTCAGAGTCAGCCAAATACTACAATGGGTAATAGATAATGATCCGAAGTATACATTGAAAGCAACTCTAGAGCAACTCAAGATTTGGTAATGTTCATTATTATTAGTATTAAAAATAATCCTTATAATGATTTTTTATTAGTTCAATTACATTTGATCCTGTGTAAATGGATTAGGTAAAAATGATTGTAATTCCTGAATGATTGATGCAATAATTTAATTTAACCCATTGAATTTAAGCAGAAAGTCTTTTCTACTAATGCTTAATTTAAATTATATTTTGGTGGCATACAGTGGAATGTTGTAGGAACACTACAAGGCCTTGGCTACCTTGATGACATTGGTAATACCTTTGAGATTCTGGTCCATGTTGACCAGATTGCATCACACAATTCAGATAGATTTTTACAGGTGCACTTTTAATTTCAATCAATTTCCCATTGTCTTACAGTGAGGAAAATAAGTATTTGAACACCCTGCTATTTTGCAAGTTCTCCCACTTAGAAATCATGGAGGGGTCTGAAATTGTCATTGTAGGTGCATGTCCACTATGAGAGACATAATCTAAAAAAAAATCCAGAAATCACAATGTATAATTTTTTAACTATTTATTTGTATGATACAGCTGCAAATAAGTATTTGAACACCTGAGAAAGTCAATGTTAATATTTGGTACAGTAGCCTTTGTTTTCAATTACAGAGGTCAAACCTTTACCGTAGTTTTTCACCAGGTTTGCACACACTGCAGGAGGGATTTTGGCCCACTCCTCCACACAGATCTTCTCTAGATCAGTCAGGTTTCTGGCCTGTCGCCAGAGTTTGAGCTCCCTCCAAAGATTCTCTATTGGGTTTAGGTCTGGAGACTGGCTAGGCCACGCCAGAACCTTGATATGCTTCTTACAGAGCCACTCCTTGGTTATCCTGGCTGTGTGCTTCGTGTCATTGTCATGTTGGAAGACCCAGCCTTGACCCATCTTCAATGCTCTAACTGAGGGAAGGAGGTTGTTCCCCAAAATCTCGCAATACATGGCCCCGGTCATCCTCTCCTTAATACAGTGCAGTCGCCCTGTCCCATGTGTGCAGAAAAACACCCCCAAAGCACGATGCTACCACCCCCATGCTTCACAGTAGGGATGGTGTTTTTGGGATGGTACTCATCATTCTTCTTTCTCCAAACACGTTTAGTGGAATTATGACCCAAAAGTTCTATTTTGGTCTCATCTGACCATATGACTTTCTCCCATGACTCCTCTGTATCATCCAAATGGTCATTGGCAAACTTAAGACGTGCCTGGAGATGTGCTGGTTTAAGCAGGGGAACCTTCTGTGCCATGCATGATTTCAAACTAAAGACGTCTTAGTGTATTACCAACAGTAACCTTGGAAACGGTGGTCCCAGCTCTTTCCAGGTCATTGACCAGCTCCTCCCGTGTAGTTCTGGGCTGATTTCTCATTGAGACCCCACGAGGTGAGATCTTGCATGGAGCCCCAGTCCGAGGGAGATTGACAGTCATGTTTAGCTTCTTCCATTTTCTAATGATTGCTCCAACAGTGGACCTTTTTTCACCAAGCTGCTTGGCAATTTCCCCGTAGCCCTTTCCAGCCTTGTGGAGGTGTACAATTTTGTCTCTAGTGTCTTTGGACAGCTCTTTGGTCTTGGCCATGTTAGTAGTTGGATTCTTACTGATTGTATGGGGTGGACAGGTGTCTTTATGCAGTTAACAACCTCAAACAGGTGCATCTAATTTAGGATAATAAATGTAGTGGAGGTGGACATTTTAAAGGCAGACTAACAGGTCTTTAAGGGTCAAAATTCTAGCTGATAGACAGGTGTTCAAATACTTATTTGCAGCTGTATCATACAAATAAATAGTTTAAAAATCATATATTGTGATTTCTGGATTTTTTTTTTTTAGATTATGTCTCTCACAGTGGACATGCACTTACGATGACAATTTCAGACCCCTTCATGATTTCTAAGTGGGAGAACTTGCGAAATAGCAGGGTGTTCAAACACTTATTTTCCTCACTGTATATCCCGAAGGTGTCATACTAGATTCGGTCCCAGTGATTGGGAAATCGACTGGAAAGCACTGAACTCATTGTCATGCTCATAGAACCAGTTTAAATTTTGCTTGTCATAGGTCATTATCATGCAGGAAAAATACATTCATCATATAATACATCATGGTCAGCAATAACAGTCAGAGAGTTTGTGGCCTTCAAGCTGTGATTGATGGGTATTAAGTGGCTCAAAGTGTGCCTAGAAACATACCTCATACCATTAAACCATTTCCACCACATGGACTGTTGGCACAAAGTAGGTAAGGTTATTCATTATTCTTGCTGTTGATGCCAAATTCTGTCCCAACCATCTGTTTTGTACCTCAGCAGAAATAGAAGTTCAATTAACCAGGCCATGTTTTTTCAAGCTTTAAGTGTCCAGTTTTTGTGAATCACTTGAAGCCTCAGCTTTCTGTTCTTGGCTGAGAGAAGATAACCCAACATAGTCTTTTGCTGTTGTAGCCCTTCTGCCTTGAGGTTCAATTTGCTATGCATTCTAAGGTGCTTTATGTAGACTTTCTCATTAGTAAGGTAGTTCTGAATAAAACCTATGGAATTTTGTATGAAAGTCCTGGGAGATCAGCAATTATATAAATACGGCTATCTGGCATCAACAATCACTCCATGGGTAAAATTACTATTGTATTTTTTCAAAATGTAAAGGTTGTTGTGATCTTTACTGTAACGATGGGCAAATGGATAAAATGTTAAATGTATAACTGTACTGGAATTTTCAAAACTAGTGTGTATAATACATACTTAACACGAACAGAAAGTTTCATTTCTTCTTGTGCTGTGGCTCTGTTCATTCAAATAAATAAGCATTCTGTCCCTCAGATCACTGCATCATGCACCAGTGCCAATTGGATCCCACTACATGTGTGGTTTTGACATTGGACCTCCTGGAGTGTTTAAAGGCTCTGGCATGGAGAAGCTGATGTTGGATCTGTGATGATTACAAATGTTGTGCTCAGTAGCTCCTAGTTTTTTTAACCACAATGACTGTATAAGACTGTAGAAAGATCATTACTTATAATCTTATACCCCAGTGCTCATGTTAGTTCTCACTCTCCAGTGTTCTGTATTGTTGAAAGATTTATGATCAAACTCTTGATGTCACCCAAATGAGGATGGGTTCCCCTTTTGAGTCTGGTTCCTCTCAAGGTTTCTTCCTTATAACATCTAAGGGAGTTTTTCTTTGCCACAGTCACCACGGCTGCTCATCAGGGATAAATGCACACCATTCACCTTAACTGTTGATTTCTGTAAAGCTGCTTTGAGACAATGTCTGTTGTGAAAAGCGCTATACAAATAAACCTGACTTGACCATTATTTTATTTATTTATTTATTATTATTATTATTTATTTATTTATTTTTTTTTTACAAATACTTAAATTAGAAGTAGGAATGTTAACACATTGCACATGCACTGGGTGCTTACTGATTTCACACCAAGATTTGACAAGAATGAGGATCACAGAGGAGTGTCTACAAAATGACAATGAAAGGGGACTATTTTCTACATAGATATTATGTTCTTTTATAAATGGAAGAAGAAGAAAAAACAGTATTGCACCTGGCTATTAAACTCCAGAGTGCTTCGATCTGCAGTTTTCCTCAGTGAGTCAGAGAGTCCCTAACAGTTTTAAATAACTAGTACAGCTTGTTATTTCATAATTTTAACTGATACATTTTAGAAATAGTTTTTATCTTTATATCCAGGTCTTAATAACTATTAAATCAGGAGGAATTTTCCACTGACCACCTATCTATCTATCTATCTATCTATCTATCTATCTATCTATCTATCTATCTATCTATCTATCTATCTATCTATCTATCTATCTATCTATCTATCTATCTTTCAACAATGTCAGTGTGATTTACATATTTGTTATTGACTTATCCCACCACAACTTCCACAGTAGGAAATAGGTTCAGAATCACATGATGCCACAGAGTTGAATGCACTGTCATGGTCAGGTGGTTTTAAAGGTTAATCGAAACTTTTTAATTTTGGTCAATTCAGAGATCTGAATTTCATAAAATGGAGGCAAAAATCCTTTTCACAAAATACATATGATATTTCTAAGCACAAGCACAAACTTCAAGGCAAGTTAATTAACACATAAACTGTACATATGAAATATCCATACAGTCTAATGAAATAAAATTTCTTGAAACAACATAGCATGTGAAAACAAGAAAAATATTGTAAACAAAACGGAGCAAAAACTAGAACGTAAGCTTCAGTCACAGTGACTATTGTTTGTTAACAGTGACTAAAATTACATTTGTATTAAAATGTATGAAAAAGGAACTCAGTAAATACAATTAGAAGCTCAGAAAAATCAGAAATATCAAAAAAGCAGGTGCTTTCAGGAGACTGAGAATGTAGGAAAGTAGGAAGTAATCTTTCTGTCATCAAAAGGAGCCTGTCCAGTTTTATTAGTGTTTCCTGTGAATAAATGCCTCATTGTGAGAATCTGGTAAAGTTAGAAAGTAAAGTGCAGAAACCAAAGGCACTACTCTCAATGTATATAGAAGCAGATGTAGTCTTAACAATGCTCAAGTACATGTATAACTGCATAGACAGTATAAAACAGCTTGGGGTGGTCCAACACATTCATTCCTATAAAGTTGAAAACTTTATGCATGAACTAAAATGTTGCAATAAAAGTAAAGGAACATTTGCAATATAAACATTAGTATAGGTCTATTGAAAAAATAATAAAATTAGAACCTATTAACTTTAATTATGCACTAGAAGAAGGTAATGCCAAATACCTGTATGTTTCAGTAAAAGCATTGAGATCATGAGCAAGAGTTGCCAACCCATATTCTGATGATCACATTCTCCCCATGTAGGTCCATGTTTCTTCCCACAGGGTTGATAAATCTGGATTGGCTATACTAAGCTGCCCCCAAAGTGTGACTAAGTGTGTGCATGGTGTCCTGTAATGGACTCTCTGGAAAGGGTCCAGGATCAGCTCACCTCTGACCTGAATAAAGTAGTTACTATAGACGAATAAGTAAATGAAGAATATGGAATATTTCTGCTACTGTTCGAACATGTGTATCTACAAATTATTGAGATAAAAGTTGTATTTTAATATGTGTACAATTAAGGAAGCAAGCTTGAAACTCCTTTACACTTCACTGGGCAAAATGAATATGCGATAAATAATCATAGAGTTGTGCATCTTTGCAACCGCAATCAAATATTTGCGGAAACAATGTAAAATACACGGATTCCTTTTTTTAATTGTTATCAATTGACATGTTGACAGGAGTACATGATCTTCAAACTGAGAAAATACAGTCTTTATTCTTCAGAATTTCACATTTAGTAAAAAAAATGGCACACTGCAGTTTTCTGATTCAAGTGAAAAATTAAGAAAATAAAAGCAATTTGAATTTAATGGTCTGCAAAAATCCAAATACTGATCTTTCATTGAAAAGTGAGCTAGGATGATAGATTGGACAGCAAATATTTTATTCTGAAACAAGTGTAATTGAAAAGACAACAACAAGAACAATAAGTGCATTATTTAAACATCATTACAAGGAAGAAAAGTGTAACAGCATGAATCAAGGGTTGGCACAGGACAAGTAAATATGTTTCAGATTAGTGTCATATAATTTGAAAGTCCAAATGTCCTTATTGTCCACAATGGCAACAGTAATAAATTAAGGATATTTAATGAAGACTAGGTTTAGAGTGCTTCTATTGAGCCCTTAATTATGTTTCTTACTGTTAAATTGTTTTTGTTGCTCTTGCACTTCTATATCTATGCTTGCAATTTACATCAGATAAACGTATATGCCAAATGATCACCTGGGTTAATAAAAACATATTTGATTAGGTTGTGGCATCATGTGAATTGTTGAATGAAAAATTAACCCTAGTATTTTAATTGTAATTATATAATGTAATTATATAATATAGCATTTGCTACCATTTGTTTCTGTTCTTTCTGTGCCCATAATGTTTTCCTCCTTGTTCTCCAGTTTTCTCCCACCTCCCAAAAACATGCTGGTAGGTTGCTGACAAATAACCAATAGGTGCACCCACAGGATATTCATAGTGAATGAATGAATGAATGAATGAATGAATGAATTAAACAATACAGTAGTCTGGCAACATTCGATAAGTTAACCACCTAACTAGTTGGCTTAACTAACATCAATGTTCCCTCTCCAGCATTAGATATCTTATGTTAAATGCCAGCAAGCTAACATTAGGTAAACACTATTATTGTGTAATCAAAATCAGTAGCAAAAGTTGCACTATAAGTAAACAGTTTAGGTAAAAGTGGTAATGTCATATGATCAAGCTGCTCCTTGTTGAATGTTATTTATTTCCATTTTAAATTTGTTGTTTGGGAAATGGACCTACTAAAATACTAACAGACATAATTATACAACAACTAATCTTCCATGCGACTGCAGATGGAACAGAAAGTACACCCTAATGGAAAATGTAATTTTTTTTGTGTAGTTATTTTATCTGCAGGTTTTAAAGAATAAAGTTATTTAAAATGAGGATAAACTATGACATGATGTTCCTGTTGATGTCATAAGAGAGTCTTCTTTTAGCATAAGCCGCTTTCTGCTGGTTGGAGGTTGGAAGGTTTGGTGAAAACCTCGCCATGTTGTGTTTGCGACCACCTGCACGCTCCTGAAAGAGAAAAATCATCATTTTAGTATAAATCTGCATATTACAGCTTTAAAAGTTCAGATCAAGCCACAAATATATTTAAAACTGCATATATACTTGTAGTTATCATCCAAATAATTTAATATCATCTTAAATCATCTTAAAACAGTGAGTGGGTTACAAGATTTAATATAAATATTTTGTTACAAATATGTAAATGAAAAAGTTGTGTTTTTTCCAATGTGCTTAAAATAAACAACAAATGAACGTACGGGTTTCGGGGTCCTCAAGTTCAATGACTGCAGGAGAATCTTTCGGGAAAGAGACTCTGAGACCTTGTATTTCACACCAATCATGCGGTCCAGATCTTGAAGGCCATCCAGTAGACTCTGTTTCCTTAAAGATCAAATACATCTAGTTTATAC
Organism: Silurus meridionalis; assembly: GCF_014805685.1. Classification (NCBI taxonomy): domain Eukaryota; kingdom Metazoa; phylum Chordata; class Actinopteri; order Siluriformes; family Siluridae; genus Silurus; species Silurus meridionalis. The sequence continues at coordinate 19,351,541 of NC_060896.1, read as the reverse complement.
ATCACAACCTTTAGTAACAGAGAAGCAGTGTGTGTCAGGCAGAGAATTGATTCATCACCGAGACACAGTTTAACTAGTCAATCAGTGCATTTTATGATTTTTTTTTTTTTGTGCTAACAGTCTAAACTAGCCTATTTTTGGCTAAAAGGAGTGAAACCTGAGCTGACCAGCTGAGCTGTTATATTATATACCACTATACCACTAGTTTAGAATTTACTAGAAATTATTGTAAATTGTTATACTACAAACATGATGCAATACTGCAATGTTAAGACTTGCCACACGAGGGCATTCACAAGGTGGAGCCAGTGTAACCTAAAAAAGGGATATATTGTAGTACCATAGCACAACATAAAATGAGCATGTGTTCTGACCTCATGGCCATTTTTCATATTATTGCCTCCAAATACACTATGATCCTAAACAGGATAAAGCAGTTACTAAAGATAAATTAATTATATATAGTTTATACAATTTTTCTTTTGAAGATGATTTTGAACGTTGTTTATTTCGGCAGACTGAAAGCACTGTTTTGATCACTGAGACAAAAAAAATGAATACACTGGCTACAGTTGTATTGCTGTAATATTTAAAGTGCTAAATGGTGAACACTACAGACATTGCTCAAATTGAGTCAAGTCTAATGGGGGGTCCTCAGTTGTGGTAGTGGTGGTGGTGGTGGTGGGGTCTTTCTGTCAGAATCAACTATTTGCAATGTAACACAAAGTTTAAGGCCTGTTTAAGGGCATTTTTTATTAGTTAAAACAACAAAAGGATAGCAAAATATCAGGCGATGTCAGGGAAAGAATACATGTTAATGTATTAGTGGTCTGTCTGATTTTGTCTGTGCTTGCCTTCCTGTCTTTGTTGCAGTTGACAGCCGATGGCCATCTTTTGAGTGCAAAAGATGAGCGTCTGAGCAACCCCAGCATAAACGGACCTATTCATTTATTTACAAATTACCCCTCAAAAAAATCATTAATTTTCTCTTTAATACTCTCCATTTCATAGCTGGCTTCACCTAGCGGCACCAAACAAGCAGTAAATAATATCATGCGTATGGTGGTTTTTAGATGTGGGGGTGTTTGCATTTTAAAGAGACATGACAACTATTTAAATAAACATGCTTATGTCACATGAATGATTGTAAATAATTACTTATAATTACTTAATAATAAATAATTACTTGGTGATGGGAAGTCCCTAATGCCGGATCCTCCCAGACCCCCCTTAATTCGAGCACTGACTACAGACACAATAAAAGCTTAAGCTCTAGCTGAACTTTGCAATACTGGAATACTTACAAAAAATGTACGTCACTGTCAAATAAAATACAAAATTTTCAAATATACCCATTTGTATCAGGCAAGCTGTCTGTTGCAGGACCTCGCAGCAGCTCTGTCAATGTGGGAATGCTGTCAGAATCTCCACAGGAGGACTTTAAACACGGAAAGGCCTCTAAAAACACATTTGGCTGCACACACAGATGGAGACCAACCACAGCCAACAAAGAAAAACAGTAGATAAACATTATGTTCATAATTCTTGATAAATGTATGCATGAATAAAAGGCTGAAGACTAAAATACAAGAAAAAAAAAACAATCTTACTAAATGTGCCTAGTGAATAGTGTGTGATTTGAGACCAAACATTTATGCTATGTGTGTACATGTGTAATCATTTTAAATAAATACAGTCACAGAAAAAAAACAATATACACACCTTCAGTTCTGTTTTTTATTCATCAGGGTCTGAATAGCAATTGGGTGGTCCTTAGTACCTTCTATTAACAATTAGCTTCAGCAAACAATGATGACAAAAACCCTACATCCCTACATATTTTAATATATGGTGATTTTTCCCTGGAATAAACCATTATTTAGAAACCAGGTGGGAAAAGATGCTCTTATTTAGAACACTTTTTCATTTCTTTGATGTTTGAGGGCATTTGTTTATGCACAGCTTTCTTCAGATCATAACACAGCATCTCAATAGGGTTGAGGTTTAGAATACAGAGCTCCTGTAAAACAAAGCCCAAATCATCTCCCCTTCACCACCATGTTTGACCTTATGTTTGATAAGAGGGATTTGTGGTGATATGATCCGCTTGCTTTTCACCAAACATGGGAAGAAATATATCAACCATAGTCTAATCAGTCTAAAGGATATTGCTCCAGATCTTTTGTGGTTTATTTAAATGCAAGAGAATGGGCTTTTTCCTATCCAAACTTTCATGAAAAAATGGATGTGCTTTCATGAATGCAAACATTCAGTATACTTACAGAGGCCCGTAGGTCACATGATGTAGCTCTTGTGTTTTTTCTTCATAACTCTGAGCATTAAACAGTATGACCTTGAACTGAATTTGCTGTGATGCTACTAGAAAGATTGGCAATGGTCTTGAAGACTCTTGATTTGTAAATCTCTCACTGTAGAATGATGCATTTCAAATTGTTTGGAGATGGTATTACAACCATTCCCAGATTGATGAGCAGCAACATTTGCTTCTTGTGAGATCGTAGCTAATCTTGTTTTTGCATAATGACACAACACAAAATAATTTTTAGAGATGATTGACACTTGGCTGCCAATTTCTGTTTGTTTAAATTCAAAGTGCACTAATATTTCTAAATGTTGGTTTACTTTGAGAAATAATGGCTTCATATTGAAATAGGAGTTTTGTTGTCTAATGATTATTTATTTGTTTTTATAAGGTGGAAAGGACCACATAGTGTGTTTTAGATCCGTCATTACTGACACACTGACAGGTGATGTGAATACAGAAAAGATATTTCAGCAAAAACCAATTAAATAAATGAAACAGTGCATTGCTTCCTGCTGTTTATGGGGCTGTGTATCCTCAGACTGGTCAGAGTGTTGACCCTTGTTCATCACCAAAAATGCCTGTAATAGGCATGTGAAGATCAGAACTGGAGTGTAGAGCAATGGCAAAAATGGAAACAAGCTGCACTTTGGGAAAATGGCAAACCAACTGGAAAACTTGCTGGAAAACCTTGGGTCCTAGTATTCATGTGGATGTTACTTGTGACAGCTTGGTGCCAGATCCCACAGCTTAACACTCTACCTTCAGAAGCTTTTGGGAGTCCATGGCTTAATGGATCAGAGCTGTTTTAGCAGCAATGGGGACCTACATGATATTAAGCAGGTGATTTTAATCTTATGGTTGATTAGTGTAAAATTAGTGGAGGGTGTGCCTTCTTTTTTCCATGACTGTAGTTAATCAGATTTACACCTACCACAGTATTAAGAGATGAGTGTGTGAGGTGCATGTTTTCCACTGCAGTTGAAAACCAGCACTCCTTCTCTGCTCCTCTGCTGGCTACTTCCTGCTTGAAGGCAGTCCATATGTCCTCTGATTGCCTAACTGACAGGTCTCTGGTCCAGTCAGACATCAATGACAGAGGTTCATTTGAAACAGAGGAGTTTGTAATGTCTGTTGAAATAAAAAGAAGTGTGAGTAAGTTTCAAAACCAAAATGTGCTTTTAAACCTTAGGTAAAACACGATACAGGTAGTCGTCGACCTACAACCTATGCAACTTATGACCATTCGACTGTACAACCACAATCGCTAGCCGCGGCGTACCAGCTTCCGGCATCATTTCACAGAACTGTACATATAGCCTACTCTACTTACGACCAAATCGTGTTACGACCGGTTTGTCGGTCCCAATCGTGGTCGTAAGTCAGCGACTACCTGTAATAATTTTTTTTGTGTGTTATAATGCTGTGTAAGCAAATAGTTGTCATTATGCTATTTTCATGCGCTTTGTTAAATGTTCAACTGTTAAAAGGATACAATAATTTTCAGCAGTGGCTAATTGTTATAACTGATCTCCTTTAATTGACCTTATTAAAGAATCCTGTCTTTATTTACTCTGTACATACCACATGCCTCATTTAGCAGACAGACAAACAAACAAAAAACATTCCCACTGCCCTGGTGTCTATTTGTTGCCTGAAGTTTGCTACTAGGGTTGCAGCTATCAATTATTTTAGTAATTAAGTATTCTAACGATTATTCTATCGAATAATCGAGCTAAACATATAAAAAGTACATTTTCTTTATTAAAGAGCAATGCTAAACATACAAGAGAAAATAAGACAGGTCTTTCCAAATTCTAATTTGTTCCATTTTAAAACAAAATACATTTTTTATTGCTGAATTTGCATACAGGAATATTTGTGAAAACTAAACCCCAGTGCATTTAATAGCCATATTACATCAAAATGCAAATTACAAATATATAAATAAAAAATATCATAAATAAAAAAATATAAATCCATTTCAAATCACTTAACACTTAACAGTTAAACACACTGTACAGTGTTTTCTTTATTTTTTAGGTTGCAATTTTTTTAATTTTTTTGGCCTGAATTTTCTCCTTGCCCCTTGATTTTTCCTCCATGTTCCACCATTTTTCAGAGATTAGTGGGCAATGCGTCAGTAATAATGGTCCGTGGGGACACCCAGTGCTCTGTGTGTAGTTAACTGGACAAATAAATTGCCTCGATGCTTTTTTGTATTCAAATTACTCAAGCTACTCAAGGAATCGTTTCAGCCCTATTTGTTACTTTAATTTTGTACAAAAACCCATAAGGCTAAAGTAAGAAAGAGGCTTTTTACTTGTCTCATAGGCATTACAGCACAGTGACATTTTTCAGCACATATCCCATCAAAGTTAGGATGCTGGGGTCAGAACTCAGCCTTGATGCAGCACACCAGGAGCATATGGGTTAAGGGCCTTGCTTAAGGGCCTAAGAGTGGCAGCTGGGCAATAGTGGGGCTTGAACCCCCAACAGTCCAATCAGTAGCCAACAGCTATAACCACTGAGCTGCCACTTCCCATACAGTAACAAAACAAATAATCAAAACATGAAATGTTCTCCAGTTTTGCCAATGACAGCATATTTGCTTCAAGTAGGCTCAAGTAGGCTTTTATTGTCAATTTCAAGCATATAATGAATACATTTTCAGTGCTAATCAGACAAGAATAGGTCCCCGTTTAGTCTGGTTCCTCTTGAGGTTTCATCCTCATACCATCTTGGGGAGTTTTTCCTCACCACTGTCATCACTGGCTTGCTAATTGGGGATAAGCAGTCCAGTTCCTTTGTAATGAGTGGTTGAATGGCTATTGAGTTGTCAAATAGCTAATAGTCATAAAACAATGGATTGTGCTGACAGGACACAGCAAGCAGGTGAAACTGATTTTGTTTTAAAAAATTAGCTTTTGTTACTCGAAACCTCTATTGGTCCCGTTTCCTACAAAGTGGCTTTGTGAATGTTTACAATTTATATCACCCCACTTCAAAAATAAATAGGCCACTTCATCCTTAACGTAACAACAAATTTATTATCTGTAAAAAAAATCTATAAAGAACTACTGTGTGATTTTTAGTCAAACACGGACTTCTATGTGCCATGTAAATAATTCTTAATAACACACACATATGTAAATTGCAGAATCCATACAGATTCAGTATACAGTAATCACAGTTTATCGCGATAAAATTGCTATATTATGTATACAGTAATGTACCGTTTTAACATTTTACTAAATTATATAATTAATAAATATATTTGTATTTATAAATTTCATTATTTCAACATAAAACTCCATAAAAAAACAATTCCAGAGAAAAGAGACCGGGAAAATCAGCGAAGCAAATTAATTATGTGGCAAATGCAATTCCGCAATAAACTGGGGGCACGAGATTGGAACCGATAAAGCGGTGGATTACTGTAATTCCAAATTACCGCTTTATTTAGTTTTTTCTTTTGCATGACCATCTTGAATGATTCAACAAATAAACATGTTCAACAGTGTTGAATCTGGTGTAAAGCAGATTATCTAGATAAAGCTCTTGTGTACAGGGCTTTAATTGGCTTGCAATATGCAGGTAATGTTTTGAGCAGCGTTTTTTGGGGGCTACTTTATACAACACGTTTGCTATTTATCAGTAAATATAATACATAGCTAGCGGTCTATGTAGAAGCCCATGAGCAAGTATTGTTCTAGAGAACCTGAGTAGTTCTATAATCAGACACTCATACTCATTCATAGCTTTAGGCACTGTCACTTTATTGCCAGTGTAATTTCAATTTGCTGACATTTATTTTGCTGTCTGGTTACGATGCTCACTTTGCTGAAGTTTGTACTGCACTGCCACTTCAATTCACCTCAAGGTTGCTCTTGCAATGTTTACACTCTACTGCACACTATTTGTACTGCTCTGTGCCCCATTAGCACCTGCACCAATGGTCAAAAATATCCATCACTGTGACATTTGAGTCTTGCTTTTGTGCAGGCACAACTATCTCAAAAACAGAGCCCACAAGCAGCTTACACAATACTTAAAAGGAGATTGTAAACTTCCTTTACTTATTGGCTGAGTTTGCTGCATACCGCCACCTAATGCTGCTTACTACAAAACATCATGGACAGCACATGTTGCACTGGAAATGATGGTATATGCCAATACAGTGTTTTATTTCTATGATATATACAGTATTTAGTATATACCATATTTACTATTTGGATTGCACATTACACTTATTTATAGACACAATAAGGTAAGATTTTCCACAGTGCTCTTTGTATTAGCTTGACTCTGATTTGAGCTGCATCTAGTATAAGGCTAAGAGGATCACAGAGAGAGAGAGAGAGTGAGAGAGAGAGAGAGAGAGAGAGAGAGAGAGAGAGAGAATGCAAGTGCTGCATTCCCAGTAAATTTATGAGAAGTGAGGGGGCCTGCAGGAGTCCAGGTCAGTCTAGATTAATGTTAGTCTTAATGAAATAGCAAAAAAAATCCCTCTCAATCTGATTTATATTTAGCATTTAGAGTACTGAGTAGAATAGGCGTTCAAAGCTCTGACAGTCCAGGTGCAGAAAATTAAAAATGTTTTTGTATTATTATATTATAATTATATTTTGCTATTTTCCCATAAATGTGGCAAATTATTATAAGAAGTCAATACTGTACAACCTTACTTTGAGTTGAGAGCCAATAATACACAAATATAAAACAAAACATGATGTTTATAGTGACAAATACTCAGATGGACAATGTATGTAGCAACAAATGTGTTGCTATAAAATCTTAAAAGACAACCTGGGTCAGTTGGACAGAACAATTCTAGCAGACATAACAAGTACTGAACACCACAGGAGATAAAGTCTACCATAAAGTTGCACTCACCAATGCCAACATTCTTTTCACAAGGCACTTTTTTGAGCTCGTTGAATCCTGCATTCCAGATCTGCTCATCTCCTGCCTTCATAAAAATGCCAAATTCATCCTCATCTGCTTCATCCACCACTCCAAGCTCTTCATCTGCCACATTCTCCTCTTCCTGGCCTCTCTCTTGCTTTTTGAACTGCTCCAATGCTGGTTTTACTGCTAATCTCATACCCTCGGTCTCCTCTTGTTGCTGACTACTCATGGCTCTGAGGGCAGTTGCATTTGTGGTGGGGGCCGGATTAGACGACGACGTAATAGCATTAGCAACAATGAAAAAGCCAGAACCTTGTGATAAAGAATTAGCAAGCTCCTCAAAAGTCTCATTTGTGGCATTTAATTCCCCTCCCTCCTTAAATGTCATATTTACTTCCATGATTACTTCCTGCTTTTGATGAAAACTACACACTGGTGACCCCAAATGCTCCTCTGCTGGTTCTTTCAAATGATTTACTTTCTTCATTTCACCAAAATGGACAATCTTCTCCATTTCATTATTCAAGGAACTCTCATCTTTCCTATTCTTTATCTCTCTTTTCACTTGTGAAACCGTTAAAAAAGTATCATCTGAAAGGTTGCTGAATGCAGGGTTTATAATGGCCTCCTCAAAGTGACTATTAGTTCCATTCGTCTTATTGGTATCCGCTGAAACTATTTCAGACTCTACCCCATGCTGTTTAGATTTCTCCATATCAAATTCACTGGATTTATTTAGATTTCTTTCTGTTAAAATGGTGTGTGTGGTGTGATTATGGCTAATGGTGGATAAGATTCCATTTTTCTTATGCATAACTACTTCAAATCCTGGACTATGCTTTTCAGAGTATGGCATAGCACTTTCCTTGTATTTTAATACATGATTCAGAGTCACTTCGGCTATAAATTCACTCTCATTTTGACTCAATTCTGTGGTATTTTCTGTGCAGTCGCTGGTAGAAATGGGTATGTCTTGATCCCCAAAGCTATAATTGAGTTTTGGGCAAGAGGCTAGTGTTGTGTCTTCTTTCACAGAAAACTGTGACCCATTTGCATGCTCTTCATCATTGTTAATTGCTGTCAGGGCACTTTTTGCCTGTAGGCACTGTGTTATGGAGTGTTTGTCCAAAAGTTCCGGTTTCGTAGAGCTGTCTCCCTCTTTATTCTCAACCAATGAGATATTCTCCATGGATTTAGGCCTCTTGTTAGACTTCCTCCATTTCCGGACAGGTCTGCCATCAGAAATTCCCAAGCCATCCTGACTCCCTTTTTCAGATTTTCTTCCATCCACTCTGGTCCCCACAGTACAGAGGTAATTGCATCCTTCAGCATTGAGAAAGAGGCATCGAGTTTGGGTTTGTCTGCCTCCATCAGAGTCCTTTAATGTGGCCACAGTCACTAGAGCACCAAGTCCTCCTTGCCTGACCCCAGGTGTATGAAATGAATGTGTCTTCCTATGAATACTCCCGATTCTACTCTCATGAGCTGTGTCAGATGCTTGAGAAGCAGCTGCAGTTTTTCTCTTACTTCTTGAATATCCTCCACTTACTGCCCAGGCCCTAAGACCTTTAATTAGTGGGATTGCGCCAAATCCGAGGGCACTGCTGAACGTCGTACCATTTCGCCTGCAACCATGGAGCAGCTCTCTATGGGCCACATCCAGGCAAGGGTAGTTATTGTTGTTGTTGTGCTGTAGCATTTTGTTTGTTATTGTTCTGAGGGGTCGGTTAAGTGCTGTGGGAAGAAAAGAGAAAAACATTCGACATGCCCAATCAAAAGATAATTTATAATCGAAATAATTTATTGTCAACATTTAAGTGATATAATTTTTGAGATCATCACTAGATCATCACTATGCAACACTAGGCTCTTGTTAATTTAAAATGTATATTTGTAATATATGTATTTTTGTAAAGCTGCTTTGGGACTTTGTCTATTGTTAAACATTCTACTAATAAAAATTGTATTTAACTGAATTCATACTGAGAACATAGAAATATCCCATAGTCACTGATGCAAGCAATGTCATTTTAGTATGCTGAAGCTATACAATCCTTAACACTTATGAAAACAATAAACAGTGTTACAATTAAAATAAATTTATGTGCTGCCATTCACTGATTTTGTTGCTTTGCCAAGATGAGGCAGTGTGAAATCATGAAAATTATACCAAAGAATCTACCGGCTGCAACACTATACTATACAGCTCAATTATTATTATTATTATTATTATTATTATTATTATTACTATTATCATCACAAATACTGTAATGTTTTTTACTTGGGAATGACACTATACAGTATAAGTATATGCACTGTGTCATAACCTTTTTATTCATTCAGTATAAAAACAATGTAAAGGCAAAATCTTTTTTAAATGATCAAATGAAATCAAAGAAAATGACCATTTCAGGCTGCTGTGTTCCCTCTTTAAAACAGAATGAACCTCTGTAAAAATGAACTTATTTTTTTTAACTAAATTAAAGGTTTTCATTTAGCTTTTTTGTTCATTAGACTTTCATGTAGCACTACAAACAGGTATAATTCTACAAGCAGGCAAATTACCACTTCTTTCCACTGCTTTTTCTTTTTACTGTTATTGAAGAATTAACAGCTAGTTTTAAACTGTAATCAACACACACATGCACATTGTTAAATGAAATATTACAGTATTTAATTTATTATTTAAAATATAATACAAAAATGACATTTATCTGCTAAAATAACATTGTACAACATTAAAATCTAAAAGGAAATTGAAAATTACTTATGCTGACTAAAACCTATAGTGACAGCTTCTTTAAAGAGGTGTTGAAAGCAAAAACTCTAAGATCCATTTGCAGAAGGCACACGCAGCATTGCACCTGCAACATACACTTAGACCACCTACAATGTGAGTGCAGATGGGCAGTAAGGGCTCCATTTTTGTGATGATGTGAGGATGGAATGATGTGGTGTACGGAAAAAAAAAGTACAATTGGCACATTGTATATTTTTATTCTTTGTTACCATTGAGGTGATAACATGGCACAGCGTGGTGCAAATACATTTTTAGTGTTAATTAAATAATTTAAACATGAAGTGTGATATGTTATACAATCAAATCAGTGCAGCAATGTCTGCTTTTAATAAAGAAATAAAATTATATTTCACATAGTGTATGTTTTTTTATTAAAATAATTGGCCTGTGTCTGTCACAGATTATATGTGAATATTATATTGGCATAATAAAGCACAGCTGGTTTTATTCTGTATATCCTCATTACAAAACAGATTCCTGCTTTAATAAGCTTTATAAATATTATACAATATAATAATAATACAATAATAATATTGTAAATAATAATACAATATCCTTGTTAGAATCTATAGTCTCGCCTTGCAATCAAAAATATAGAATAGGTGGCTATGGAGCCTCAAATGGCTCTTTAACAAGATATGACTGTTATGTTGCACGCAGTGATGCTTCTGTGTCAAAGATTAATTATATAAGCCTGTCATAAAAAGACACATTATAAAAGCTTCATGTGTGAGCAAGACTTTAGCAGTTACAGCTGTTTTGCTTGTTCTAGTTAGTATTTGGGTAAAGTAGATTATGTAAATTGAAGTGGCATACATGCTTAGAGAAAATCTACAAGGTTGGGTTGTTGTGAATGTGCTTGAAATGAGGAAAAGTCTTATGCCTGCATCTACAGTATAGGTGATATCACAAACATTTTCAGATGAAAATAAGTTTAACATCTCATTAGATTGAATGATTTCAGAATATCGTGTCGGTTTTTGCACCATTCCCCTCAGAACAGTGGAGTACAGTGAAAAGCGAAATATTGATTTTCACCAAACCAATAAGTATGCATTATGCCTATGACAGGCCATAGGAATAGGGTTGGAATGTAGGCACCCTCATTAGCTTATTGTGGGCAGACCACAATGGGGAAAACCTTTTCATTTCAGCATGACAGTGGCTTTAACGCAATGGCCGGATGTGGGCAACCCACAGTGATCGTACTTTAAATTCATGTGGGATGCATACAGAAATGTGGGCTGTCCAGAGTAAATTCTGGTTGACAGTTTTGTTATAAGCCCTTGTAAAGAGCTGGGTAAGACTGAAGTTGACTATTAAATTAAGCTTGTTCTGGCATGAATAAATAGCCCAAAAAGGTTTTATGCCTCACAGTAGATGATTTAAAGATTTAGAGATTATACAACTCAAATGTAAAAAGGATTTACTTTCATTTAGGTAAAGGTATACAATTTTATTTATCAGCATATTACTGAATTTAACATTTCAGCAATTGTGTTGTGTGTGTTATCTCAAGTTCATAAATTCAAATGCCAGGTATGTTAAATAAGGATATACCGAAAATACTATTTTACAATAATAATTTATTAATTATTTAAGTTAAATGAAGCTGTAGCTGTTAATTCACTGGGAAATTGTAAAATATTTTTCTTTTTTTAATATATTAACCCAGATCTGCGCTTTTAGGAATTTTCCTTCCATACACTGAATATAATAATAATAATACTAATAATAATAATTATAATAATGATGATGATAATAATAATAATAATAATAATAATAATAATAATAATAAAAGTAGGATAACGCTTAATATGCGACATATTGGGTTTGGGGACATGTCCATCAAATGACGTAATAAATAATAATTATACACTAAACTACAATTCAGACAATGGATTACTACCCCGTGTCTCCCTCTCTTACACACACACACACACACACACTCGCACACGATGAAACACATGATGATGAGATGCGTGGATGCTGCATCAGGATACAATAGGCGATGAAAGATTTCCCAAAAATGCGCATCAGGCTCAATCAAGCCTCATTACCCCGCGCTCAATAAAAAAAGATGAACACCGATAATCGATTCATTTACAGATGTCCATGTCTTACCTCGATCTCGATGCCGTGGCCATATTTTTTCTTTTCCACCAGCAGAATCTGTGTCACGAATCCCAGTGATGATTCAGATGGCCGCGCGCGTTGGAGTGACGTCTACACTGTCTAATCTACACCTGATTATTGGACCCGTCCCAGTATGTACTCCATCAAATAGTAAAAGGCACATATCCAAACGGGTTAGCGTGTATAATTATCCTTTCGATAAGGCGACACTGTCACACCACCATCAGGTCCCGGTAGTGGGATGCAGCGAGCCTATAGCGTTTGGATATAGCGCAGTATCGCCCCCTCTCTGACAAGACAAAAACCGAAGCCTTCTGCAACACACTCGCACGCACGCAGTAATTCAAATATTAAACGTTTGGGAGCCCTCTGGTGGAGAGATATACAGTTTCTCACAAAAGAGAGTACACCCCTAACATTTCAGCAACCATTTTAGTATATCTTATCAAGGGACAATACTATAGAAATGTGCAGCTTGTATAGAGGTACAGATTTACCGTCCTCTGAAAATTACTCAGCATACAGATATTATTGTCAAAATAGCTGGCAACAAATGTGAATACATCCTGAGTGAAAATGTCAAAACTGTGTCCAAAGTGTAAAAATTTGGCACCATTGTTATTCAGCACTGCCTTAATCGTCCTGGGCATGGAATTCACCAGAGCTGCACAGGTTGCTGGGAACCTATTCCACTCCTCCATAATGACATCAAGGAGCTGCTAGATGTTAGACACATGGCGGTTCCCCAGCTTCCGCTTGAGGATGCCCCACAGGTGCTCAATAGGGTTCGGGTCTGGAGACATACTCCGCCACTCCATCACCTTCACCTTCAGCTACATCAGCAGGGGAGTTGTCATCTTGGACATGTTTGTGGTCATTATCATGTTGGAAAACTAACCCAGCCATTAGGGTTGCACAAGCCAGTGCACTCGTAGTGCTGGTCCCAAGCCTGGATAAATAGGGAGGGTTGTGTTATGAAGGGCATCCAGCGTAAAAAATGGCAAATCAAATATGCGCATCACAAAAGAGAAATTCATTCCAGATCGGTTGAGGCCCGCGTTACCAACGACCGCCACAGGTATCGTTAGCCAACAGGGTACTGGTGGAAATTAGGCTACTGTTAGCCGAAGGAGGAGAAGGTGGGGAGGAAGACGTCTACAAAGACGCAGGAAAAGGAGAAGTGTAGAAGAGTGGAGGTTAGGGTTGGTATTTTAAATGTTGGTACTATGACTGGTAAAGGGAGAATGTTAGCTGACATGATGGAGAGGAGAAAGGTAGGTATGTTGTGTGTTCAGGAGACCAAGTGGAAAGGGAGTAAGACCAGGAACATTGGAGGTGTTCTTTCATGGTGTGGATGGAAAGAGAAATGGTGTAGGGGTGATTCTGAAGGAAGAGTACAGTAAGAATGTAGTGGAGGTGAAGAGAGTTTCTGATAGGGTGATCAATGTGAAGCTGGAAGTTGAAGGAGTGATGATAAATGTCATCAGTTCTTATGCTCCACAAGTGGGTTGTGAGATAGAGGAGAAGGAAACATTCTGAAGTGAGTTAGATGGAGTGGTAGAAGGTGTACCTAGGAATGAACGATTGCTGATTGGGGCAGATTTAAATGTGAATGTAGGTGAAGGGAACAGAGGTGATGAGGAGGTGATGGGTAGGTATGGCTTTAAGGAGAGGAATGTGGAAGGGCGGATGATGGTAGATTTTGCTAAAAGGATGGAAATGGCAGTGGTGAATACTTATTTTAAGAAGACGAAGGATCATGGGGTGACGTATAAGAGTGGAGGAAGGTGCACACAGGTGTTATGTAGGAGATGCAACCTGAAGGAGATTGGAGACTCCATGAGACAGTCACACCATGAAGGGAAAGAGTAGTGGAAGCCAGGCTGAGAGAAGAGGTGACCATCTGTGAGCAACAGCATGGTTTTATGCCAAGGAAGGGCACCACAGATGCATTATTTGCCTTGAGAATGTTGATGGAGAAGTATCAGAAGGAGAAGGTCAGAAGGAGTTGCATTGTGTGTTTGTAGATTTAGAGAAAGCAAACGACAGAGTGCAGAAAGAGGAATTGTGGTATTGTATGAGAAAGTCAGGTGTGTCAAAAAAGTATGTGAGTGTGGTGCAGGACATGTATGAAGGCAGTGTGACAGCAGTGAAGTGTGCAGTAGGAACGACAGACTGGTTCAAGGTGGAGGTTGGACTGCATCAAGAATCGGCTCTAAGCCCTTTCCTGTTTGCAGTGGTGATGGACAGATTGACGGACGAGGTCAGACAGGAGTCACCATGGACTATGATGTTTGCAGATGATATTGTTATTTGTGGTGAGAGTATGGAGCAGGTTGAGAAGAGCCCGGAGTGGTGGAGGTACATGCTGGAGAGAAGGGGAATGAAAGTCAGTAGGAATAAGACAGAGTACATGTGTGTGAATGAGAGGGAGGGCAGTGGAGTGGTGTGGTTGCAGAGAAAAGAGGTGGAGAAGGTGGAGGAGTTCAGGTACCTGGGGTCAACAGTGCAAAGTAATGGAGAGTGTGTTAAAGAAGTAAAGAGTGCAGGCAGGGAGAAGTTGGTGTAGAAGAGTGGCAGGAATGATTTTTGATAGAAGAGTGTCTGCAAGAGTGAAAGGGAAAGTTTATAGGACTGTGGTGAGACCTGTGAATGTTGTATGGTTTAGAGACAGTGGCATTGAGTAAAAGACTGGTGGTGGTGGTGGTGGTGCTGGAGGTAGCAGAGCTGAAGATGTTGAGGTTCTCGTTGGGACAAGGATGGGCAGGATCAGAAATTAGTTTATTAGAGGGACAGCGCATGTAGGACGTTTTGGAGACAAGGTGAGAGAGGCAAGATTGAGATGGTTTGGACATGTGGAGAGGAGGGACATGGGGTATATCGGTAGGAGAATGCTGAGGATGGAGCCACCAGGAAGGAGGAAAAGAGGAAGGCCAGGAGGCGGTTTATGGAGGTGGTGAGTGAAGACACGCAGGTAGTTGCGTTGAAAGAGGCAGCTGTAGAGGACAGGGGGGTATGGAGACAGATGATCCGCTGTAGCGACCCCTAATGGGAGAAGCCGAAAGAAGAAGAAGAAGAAGAAGATAATGCTGGAAAACTGTCCTTCGGCCCAGTTTCTGAAGGGAGGGCATCATGTTCTGCTTCAGAATGTCACAGTGCATGTTGGAATCCATGTTTACCTCAATGAACCGCAGCTCGCCAGTACCAGCATCACTCATGCAGCACCATGATGCTACCCCCACCATGCTTGACTGTAGGCAAGACACTGTCTTGGTACTCCTCACCAGTGCATCATCACACATGCTGGTCAACATCTGAGCAAACAAGTTTATTTTAGTCTCATCAGACCACAGGACATGGTTCCAGTAATTCATGCTCTTGTCTTCAGCGAACTGTTGGCAGTCTTTCTTTGAGCCAGCTTCAGAAGAGGCTTTCTTCTGGGACGATAGCCATGCAAACCGACTTGTTGCAGTGTGCCACGTATGGTCTGAGCACTGACAAAGTGCACCTTTCCGCTTCTGCAACCTCTAAAGCAATGCTGCAGCACTCATGCGTCTGTTTTTTTGAAGCAGCTTCTGCACGTGACGCACAGCATGACAACTCAATTTGATCGTCACTTGCGAGGGCAAGTGGAAATCCTCTGTATGACCCAAGCCACTGTACTGTAACTTAGTTTCAAGGTCTTACCGACTATCTTATAGTCTTGGCTGTCTTTGTGGAGACAACAATTCTAATTCTCAAATCCTCAGGGAGTTACAGTACATGTTGATCATCTAGTGGTCAGTATGAGAGAATTGTACTCAAAGCACCACATTTTAACTGCTCTCATAAAAGATATACAAATATGTATGGTCCAGTCAAGCAGACGAAAACATGAACATGATGAATAGGACCTGTGGCTTTGCATGGTTAAGTGACATACAGCATTATCACTTAGGGTGTACTTTTGTTGCAAGCTATTTTGACAAAAATGACTGTATGTTGAGTCATTTTCAGAGGACAGTAAATCTATACTGCTACTCTGAAATATATATAGTATATGGCCTTTCATGAGCACAATACACATGCTTAATGACTTTAAAGAGGAGTGGACTCAGCAGAGAGCAGCAATCACATGAGCAAGAAAAGAGACAAAAAACAAGAAAGTGAAAGGGGAAAATGCTGTGTTGTGTTGTTTCCAAGCTGGTTAAAAATGTTCTTGTCTCACTCTTTGCAACAAAGTCTTTCAAGCTTCAGACATACTTTTAGAGATACAATGTTAGCAATTATGGAAAACAAAAAATAATCAATGTCTATACTTTTTTTTTCAGACAGATCAAGTGGAACATTCATCTAAATATTAATATAAGCAAACTTAGTCACAACATATAATGGAAACAATGTGGAAAACGTTACATGAATGTTAATGTGTGATTAAACACATTGAATAAAGTCTCTTTTTCATAAAGTCACAGAGAGTAAAGCAGTAGGCTGATCACAAGATTTGCACTGCTCCTGTTAATGTTGCTAAATACGTCATTTAATGTAAGTGTATTAGGCAACTTTAACTTGTTTAAAGAATTTAACCCAACTATAACATTTTTTTAGCAGAAAAGACATTTGGCATGTATTGGAAAAATAGAAATCTTTATGAATGTCATGTACACAGCTTGAGTCACACATGAATAAGAAGTAGACAAAGCAGAAGCACTTCCAGGTTAATTTACTATAATTGAAATCTCCATCATGAAAGACTAAAGAATTACTGCACTTGTCATTCTTACTACCTTCTATATATTTCATTGTATTCGAACCTAATGGTAGCATATGTAGCAGACATGTAATTTAAAGCTCAGGGTAATATCAATCCTGTGTTCCTCATGGATATAGTGGGCCTTTTTTCTGAGCCAGAGGAAGTAGAGGTAGTAGAGGCAGGAGGTAAATGGATGCATAGGTGCAAGCAACTTTTTAAATGTTACACTATATATTTAAATGTTATAATTTTTTAAAAAGTAATAGTTTAAATATTCCATTAGTAATTCATCAGGAACGGCTCCCTGAGCAATAAACTTGACTGCATCTGACACCAGCATCGAGTTTATCAACACACCTTTGTATCAGATGTAAGATGTGTCTCAGCAACTAACAATCATGCCATATCACATTTTTTCTTTATACTGATGCTTGAAGTTTTTTAACTCTATCTGCATTGTTTTTGTGCATATTATGCATTTTTATGGGCTGCTGCAGGATTGGCTAATTACTGCAGGAATATGCAGTTGTGAATGTGTTGTCATAAAGGTGGCAGTGAGTGTATGTGAATATATACTACATACTATTAAAATGGCTGTATGATGAAAGTTCAGTGGATATAAAGCACAAACACACAAATAAAATAATATGTAAAAAATAAACTTTTTAAATTTAAAAATTAAAGTAATAGGATTTGTTTGGGCACAAAAAAATAACAGGAATATGATTAACCAAAAAAACCCAACAACAACAATGTCAGTAGAATATGTTTGATATCTGTTGAAACAGTGACACAATGACATTACCAAGGAGTACTAAAGGAGCCAGAAAATAATATTCACAGCATGCATTTTGAACAGTTTCTCATATTCTCCAAATATTTGGGCTAGGGGTAGAGGGGCTAGACAGGAGCTATTTCTCACACAAAAAACATCCAATACTACCTAAATTTTGGATTTACGCATGCTGGCTGTATCATTAAGCTTTGGGCTGCTTCTCTTCAGCTCGGGTTTTAATCAAAAATCTAAATCACAGTCTATTTTAGAACACTACCTGCAGTCCTGTAATGCAGTCCTCTGAAGATAAATATAGGTTTCACCTTACAGCATGATGCCAACCTAAAGCACAAATCTAAATAAACAGAGGAATGGCTTTAAAAGAAGAAGAAGAAAATAAAGAAGAAGAAGAAGATTAACGTTTTAGTATGGCCAAATCAAAACTCAGATTAAAATGCTGTCAAAGACAAATTCTGTTGGTGGTAGAAAAAGATCTGACATAATGTACACATCTTTCTTTTCATTTTTTACATCACAAATACATGTAATATTAACAGGTGGTGTGTAGAGGTTTTTAAAAAGCCACTGTATGTTTATGCAAACTGCATTAGATGTTACCACATTACTTTGATGAAAGTTCTTGGCATGCACATGTAAAAATGGTGCTTTACACTTCCCTAATATTTTTTTAATATACCCACTGTTTTTTATTTATTAATTAATCAAATTCAGAGATTGTTGTAAAATAGTATCTATAAGTTTTTTAAGACTGTGGTGAGACCTGCTAAACGGAAAAAATTACAGGAGGTGGAGTTGTCGGTGGCAAAGTTAAAGATGTTACGATTTCAATTGCGAGTGACGAGGATGAACAGGATTAGAGATGTGTTTATTAGAATGGCCGCACCGGTAGGACATTTTGAAGACAAGGTGAGAGAGGCATGATTGAGATGATTTGGTAATGTGAAGAGGAGGGACATGGGGTATATCAGTAGAAGAATGCTGAGGATGGAGCCATCAGGCGGGATTAAATGAGGAAGGAAGGCGGCCAAGGAGGAAGTTTAAAGAGGTGGTAAAGCAAGACATGCAGGTGGTTATTTTGAAAGAGAAGAAGAAGAAGAAGAAGAAGAAGAAGAAGAAGAAAAAGAAGAAAAAGAAGAAGAAGAGGAAGTATCAGTAAGTTTTTTTGAAATTATGGCATTCAGATTTTTATGTAAAAAACATACTCTGTGCAAGGAACTTTTTTCAGCTACAGTTGTGTTCAAAATTATTCAACCCCCACTGAAATTGATTGTTTTGGTCGGTTTGACATTGATTATGATCATTCAGTCATCCTGCTTACAATTAAATCAAAGAGGCACGTGTAGGTCAGACAAATATAACATAACATTTATAATGAAATAACCACAAATGTCTTTTCTGAGCTCACATCATTATCAGTTTTATTCAACCCCCAAGTGACATTCAATCTTAGTCTTAGTACAACATCCTTTTACAGTTATAACAGCTTTTAAACGTGAAGCATAGCTTGACACAAGTGTCTTGCAGCGATCTACGGGTATCTTCGCATCACATTGTCATCCAATATCTCCTGGTACTGAAGAGAATTCATGGTACCTTGCACACGCTGAAGCTTCCCAGTACCTGCAGAAGCAAAACAGCCCCAAAGCATGATTGACCCCCCGCCATGCTTCACAGTAGGCAAGGTGTTCTTTTCTTCATAGGCCTTGTTCTTCCTCCTCCAAACATTGCGTTGATCCATGGGCCCAAACAGTTCTAATTTTGTTTCATCAGTCCACAGAACACTATCCCAAAACTTCTGTGGTTTGTCCACATGACTTTTGGCATACTGCAGTCGACTCTTCTTATTCTTTGGGGACAGCAAGGGGGTGCGCCTGGGAGTTCTGGCATGGAGGCCTTCATTACGCAGGGTGCGCCGTATTGTCTGAGCAGAAACTTCAGTACCCACATCTGACAAATCTTTTCTCAGTTCCTCAGCAGTCACACGGGACTTTTCTCCACTCTACGCTTCAGGTAGCGCACAGCAGTCGAAGTCAGCATCTTCTTTCTGCCACGACCAGGTAGCGTTTCAACAGTGCCCTTTGCCTTGAATTTGCAAATGATGCTTCCTATGGTGTCTCTTGGTATGTTTAACATCTTTGCAATCTTCTTATAGCCATTGCCCTTCCTGTGAAGAGTAATCACCTGTTCTCTTGTCTTCCTGTACCATTCTCTTGACCTCACCATGTTTGTAACCACACCAGTAAATGTCTAGAAGGAGCTGAGTATCACAGTCATTTTAAAGCTGCCTAATTGGTGCTTATTAGGCTTTATTGCTGCTCCCTGATATCCACAGGTGTTTTCAATACCTGATTGAAAACACTTCATTGAACCTCTGTTCTTGTGGTAGTCTTTAAGGGGTTGAATAATTATGTCAATGAAGAATTCACAAAAGAAACATTTACTACTGTATTACAAAACTAATTGATGTCATTTTAGTTGCATATGGTTCTTTAAGAAGTCCTTTTAGGATTTCATTCTGAATACAATTACAAATGTACACTAAATTCCCTAAAACCATTTACAGCATTGGGGGTTGAATAATTTTGAACACAACTGTAGATGTAGGGCTTTGAAAAATCCTGTTTATATATACTCTTTAGGTGTTTCTTCTTCTTTTTGTAATTTTATGACATGGACATATTTTGGATTGTTAAAATTGCCATATGACTATGTATAAATCTTTATTCATTCTTCAGTATGTAAGTTTTCAAACCCTTTATTCAGCACTTATTTGAAGCAGTGTTTTGGCTATGACACAACAAGCTTTTACACACATGGATTGGGGGATTTACTACAGATTTTTTATTCTTCTTTTCTTCTTCGTAAATCAAAGCTTGGTCAGGTTGAATGGGAAACACTTGATATTTAGATTTTATATATATATATATATATATATATATATATATATATATATATATATATATATATATATATATATATATATAAGAATGCTACCAAACTAATTGCATATATAATAAATTAAAACAATTTGAAAAATTATACAAATAACACATTGCATATGATAGGAAGCAAGCCCCTTTCTATCATAGGAAGCGCCCAAGTACAGTAAAATACACTACACCACATATACATAGGGCTCCTTAATGATCCAAAACCCTCTTTGATTAGTCAAACTCAATTACAGTTGGTTTTAATCAGTTAGTAAATGTGTTACATAGCCATACAGAATGCAGAAACTCAGAGAGTAATAAAATTGTAGATAAAATATTTTATTTAATATTTCATCCATCTGTAAAATCAAATTTGTGCTTTACAAATTTAATATAAAGGACATGCTAAAAAGTATACAGTAATAACACTACTTTTATACTAATTCCATCCTCTTCATGATTAAATGAAAAATGATCAGCCAAAAATATCAAAATGCACACTCAGACACTTCAAATCGAAGAACACATAAACCATTCCCACACAGAAATGTAATCAATGTATGCTGTCAATTTTTAATGCATTTAAATATTACAAAAAAATCCTTATATTATGTTTCTTTAAAATGTAATAAATGTTTCTATGTTAAATTGATTTATGGCATTAAAAAGTTATTTAAATATATAAATATATACATTTTTCCTACATTCTATGTGTAACACATGAAAAATATTTTCGTCCCGTATAAGGGAAAACATTCAATAACAACAAACATTAACAGCAAAATATAAAGCTTCAAAACTGTGATGATTCTAATACAAATAGTGTTTCCTTAAAATTCTATATTTCACTTACATTGTATGTGTTTATATGATCCAATGCATGCAGGTCTGAGAAATAGTACTACTAATTAGAAAAGAGTAATTATCTACATAAAGAATAATATTTAAATAGAAGTAGATGCAATGAAATGTGTGCTCCATTAAATAAATACAGTGCAACCTTGATACTCACGGGGCTAACCCGAGATTGCTAGTATCAAGGTTACACTGTACTGTATTTATGTAAATTCATTCATTCTACATAATGCTGAATAATCAAAAGCATATAAAAATTCCACTACACACTTTTTCCCACTCTATTTAGCTGACTTCAGTGTGTAGTTGAGCTGCTACTTGCTGATTGTGTTACTTTATGCTGTGAAGTCTGGGTTACCACAGTGAAAGTCTCTTCTTTGGTTGTGGTGACTGTGTTTATTGAAGATACCTCCTGACTGGAAAATTCAATATTTGGCATTCTCCTGTAGAAACCTTCAGAAGTATCTCCACTAGAGTGCTGTAAAGATGACCTGCTTTCCTTTGGGGATCCCTGTGTGATCTGCAGGATGCCAGTGGAATGGGGGCTAAGAGTGACTTTAGGGATTTTAAACCAAGATGTCTTTTCTCCCTCTTTTTGCCTGCTTCCAATATCTTCTTTGGATCCACCCTCTTTCTGGCCACTGGCCTTTCCTGACACAGAGGCAATTGAAATATTTGGTAGTGGGGACTCAGCTCTTTCCATTTCTGTTAACATTTCCAGTCTCGCTTTTGAAGACACTACACTGCCATTTTCACTCTCATCTTGAACCTTTTCTGATTTCTTCTTAAAACCTGGAAAGGATATTTTTCCTGATTTAGGTTTTGCGTCTTTGCTTACTACTGTGCTACAGTTTAACTCCGGTTCATTGGCAATCTCCAATTTCTTATAATCTCCCTTATTATTTGAGTATAGCTCACCTTTTGTCACGTTACTTTTTTGATCGACAGACTTTGCACTTACTTTACTAGCTATGTTAATATAGCTTTCTGATTGGGAATTAACTAAAACAAAAACTGCTTTTGTTACTTTTGGAATAAGAGGGCCCTCATACTGTATTTCTGGACTTGTACACATTAATTTATTTTCGTATTTGCTCTTTACATTAGATTGAATGCAGTCTGCTTCATGCAGTTTTATATTAGCGAGGTCTGAGGATAACTGCTGACCTGTATTCACATTACTTGAGTTCCCTGTATCTGTCTCCAATGTAGAAGATTTAAATGTAGGCATTTCAATATTGAACTTTGTACCTTTTATTTTTGGCCCTTTGACTTTCTCCAGTTCAAGATGTTTCTGTGATACCCGTGAATCTTTTGTTGGCATCTTTAATTTCTGCCTTTCTTCTATGTCCATTTCTTTAACTGTAATTGCTTCTTTTCCTTTTAGCAGAGATATATCCACAGTTGGCTTTGTAATATTTGGCAATTTGAACTTTAAATATTGTCCTTCTGTATTAAAATCTGTAGGTTCACTGTCTTCTTCACCATGGGGTAGTGAAACATCTATGTTGGGCATTTTAACATCGGAAGTCTTGCATTTCCCACTGTGCACAGTGATGTCCAACTCTGAAGAATGAGCATCAGTTTTTCCATGCGACATTTGGCCTTGAGGTAATATTATATCCACATTTGGCATGTTGATATGTGGTAAATTTAGGTTATCGGTTTCAAGGTTAAAGTTGGAAGAGCTGGATTCAACTAATGCATCTTGTTTTACTTTTGGTAGAACAACATCCAAGTCTACTTTTGGCACTGATATATCAATAGTTGGCATCTTTGGGATTTTTAAACTACCCTCATAAGTCTTTATATCTGACTCAGTCACATCAATCTCAGATTTTGGCAGCAATGCCTCTTTATCTTGTATGTATGGGGCTGGCAGGGATATCTCAACTGAGGGCATTTTGACTTTTCCCTTTGTATCAAATGTTGGAGCTTTAACTTCTTTGCCTCCTGCCTCCAGATCAAGTGAAACAGTCAGATCTCCCTCAGGGTTTAGCTTTTTTATTTTGCCTTTAATTTTTCTGTCAGCATTTAGCCCTTCAGTTGCCAAATGAGATAATTTAATTCCTTGGTTATCTTCACTTTTAAATTTCCCCCCAAATTTGGGAAATGAAATTTTTGGCATTTTTAGAGTCACATCTGGGATATCGAAACTTGCCTGAGATGATGGTCTGCTACTTTCAGCTTTGAGAAGTTCAATATCTTCTCTATCACTGCCTTTATCTTTAGGAATACCAAAGTCAAGGTCAACCTTAGGGGCTGATATGTCAAAACTTGGGAGCTTTACAGTAGTCAGTTTTAAATTTCCACGACCACTGGCATCGGGTATATTTATATCACTATGATGTGGTTGAGCACAGTTTGAATCAGTATTTAGTGACTTAACTTTTGGTAGAGAAAATTCAAGGTTAGGCATTTGCAGCTTTCCCCAGATTGCAGTATCACCTTCAAAACTAGAAAGGCCCTTAGATTTCACTTTTGGAAGTGATTGATCAGTAGCTGGCAAACTGAATTTTTCTCCATCAGATCCCTCAATATTTGGCAAAAGCTTTGAAGATTTAAATCTCGGTACAGAAAATTCAATTTTGGGCATATGTAACTTTCCATCATTATCAGCCTCACCGGCAAGATTGACACCAAGTTTTCCTTTTCCCTTTGGCAGTGTGATGTCAATATCTGGCACATAATACTTTCCAGCCTTGATCTCTGGACCTTCGGCACCTACATCAAGCTCAGGAGATGTTAATTTTGGTAAGGAAATATCAGGCTTTGGAAAATTGATCTGTCCTCCTGTTCCAGACAATCCTTCATAGTCAGTGTCTCCTTTAGCGATCCCTTTCGGTAATGAAATGTCAATGGATGGCATGTCAACTTTGCCAACTTTGATATCAGGTCCTTCCACATTAATCTTTCCCTCAGGCAACTTAATTCTTGGTAGTGAAAGATCAACTTTGGGCATTTGAAACTTACCCCCTTTACTGGCATCACCTTCAAGATTCACATCCCCTTTCAATTTTCCTTTCGGCATTTTAATGTCAATGTCTGGAAGGTTAAACTTTTTGCCCTTGAACTCAGGACCCTCCGCATTAATATCGACCTCAGGTGGTTTTACTGTTGGTAAAGAAATGTCAAACTTTGGTAAGCTTATAGGTTCTCGCCTCCAGAATGTCCTTCAATGTTAATTTCTCCTTTAGCAGTCCCTTTTGGTAATGATATGTCAGTGGATGGCATGTCAACTTTCCCAACTTTGATATCATGTCCTTCCACATTAATCTTTCCCTCAGGCAACTTAATTCTTGGGAGTGAAAGATCAACTTTGGGCATTTGAAACTTACCCCTTTTACCAGCCTCACCTTCAAGATTCACATCCCCTTTCACTTTACCTTTTGGCAGTGAGATGTCAATATCTGGCACATTAAACTTTCCGCCTTTTATCTCTGGACCTTCCACACCTACATCAAGCTCAGGAGATGTTAATTTTGGTAAGGAAATATCGGGCTTTGGAAAATTGATCTGTCCTCCTGTTCCAGACAATCCTTCATAGTCAGTGTCTCCTTTAGCGATCCCTTTCGGTAATGAAATGTCAATGGATGGCATGTCAACTTTGCCAACTTTGATATCAGGTCCTTCCACATTAATCTTTCCCTCAGGCAACTTAATTCTTGGTAGTGAAAGATCAACTTTGGGCATTTGAAACTTACCCCCTTTACTGGCATCACCTTCAAGATTCACATCCCCTTTCAATTTTCCTTCGGCATTTTAATGTCAATGTCTGGAAGGTTAAACTTTTTGCCCTTGAACTCAGGACCCTCCGCATTAATATCGACCTCAGGTGGTTTTACTGTTGGTAAAGAAATGTCAAACTTTGGTAAGCTTATAGGTTCTCGCCCTCCAGAATGTCCTTCAATGTTAATTTCTCCTTTAGCAGTCCCTTTTGGTAATGATATGTCAGTGGATGGCATGTCAACTTTCCCAACTTTGATATCATGTCCTTCCACATTAATCTTTCCCTCAGGCAACTTAATTCTTGGGAGTGAAAGATCAACTTTGGGCATTTGAAACTTACCCCTTTTACCAGCCTCACCTTCAAGATTCACATCCCCTTTCACTTTACCTTTTGGCAGTGAGATGTCAATATCTGGCACATTAAACTTTCCGCCTTTTATCTCTGGACCTTCCACACCTACATCAAGCTCAGGAGATGTTAATTTTGGTAAGGAAATATCGGGCTTTGGAAAATTGATCTGTCCTCCTGTTCCAGACAATCCTTCATAGTCAGTGTCTCCTTTAGCGATCCCTTTCGGTAATGAAATGTCAATGGATGGCATGTCAACTTTGCCAACTTTGATATCAGGTCCTTCCACATTAATCTTTCCCTCAGGCAACTTAATTCTTGGTAGTGAAAGATCAACTTTGGGCATTTGAAACTTACCCCCTTTACTGGCATCACCTTCAAGATTCACATCCCCTTTCAATTTTCCTTTCGGGATTTTAATGTCAATGTCTGGAAGGTTAAACTTTTTGCCCTTGAACTCAGGACCCTCCGCACTAACATTGACCTCAGGTGGTTTTACTGTTGGTAAAGAAATGTCAAACTTTGGTAAGCTTATAGGTTCTCGCCCTCCAGAATGTCCTTCAATGTTAATTTCACCTTTAGCAGTCCCTTTTGGTAATGAAATGTCAATGGATGGCATGTCAACTTTGCCAACTTTGATATCAGGTCCTTCCACATTAATCTTTCCCTCAGGCACCTTAATTCTTGGTAGTGAAAGATCAACTTTGGGCATTTGAAACTTACCCCCTTGACTTGCATCACCTTCAAGATTAACACCTTCTTTCACTTTTCCTTTCGGCATTTTAATGTCAATGTCTGGAAGGTTAAACTTTTTGCCCTTGAACTCAGGACACTCCGCACTAATATCGACCTCAGGTGGTTTTACTGTTGGTAAAGAAATGTCAAACTTTGGTAAGGTTATAGGTTCTCGCCCTCCAGAATGTCCTTCAATGTTAATTTCTCCTTTAGCAGTCCCTTTTGGTAATGATATGTCAATGGATGGCATGTCAACTTTGCCAACTTTAATATCAGGTCCTTCCACATTAATCTTTCTCTCAGGCAGCTTAATTCTTGGAAGTGAAAGATCAACTTTGGGCATTTGAAACTTACCCCCTTTACTGGCATCACCTTCAAGATTCACATCCCCTTTCAATTTTCCTTTCGGCATTTTAATGTCAATGTCTGGAAGGTTAAACTTTTTGCCCTTGAACTCAGGACCCTCCGCACTAATATCAACCTCAGGTGGTTTTACTGTTGGTAAAGAAATGTCAAACTTTGGTAAGGTTATAGGTTCTCGCCTTCCAGTATGTCCTTCAATGTTAATTTCTCCTTTAGCAGTCTCTTTTGGTAATGTTATGTCAATGGATGGCATGTCAACTTTCCCAACTTTGATATCAGGTCCTTCCACATTAATCTTTCCCTCAGGCAACTTAATTCTTGGTAGTGAAAGATCAACTTTGGGCATTTGAAACTTACCCCCTTTACCAGCCTCACCTTCAAGATTCACATCCCCTTTCACTTTACCTTTTGGCAGTGAGATGTCAATGTTTGGGAGATTAAACTTTCCGCCTTTCATCTCTGGACCTTCCACAGCTACATCAAGCTCAGGGGATTTTAATTTTGGTAAGGAAATATCAATCCTTGGAAAATTGATCTGTCCTTCTGTTCCAGACAGTCCTTGAAATTCAGTTTCACCTTTAGCAGTCCCTTTTGGTAATGAAATGTCAATGGATGGCATGTCAACTTTGCCAACTTTGATACCAGGTCCTTCCACATTAATCTTTCCCTCAGGCAACTTAATTCTTGGTAGTGAAAGATCAACTTTGGGCATTTGAAACTTACCCCCTTTACTGGCATCACCTTCAAGATTCACATCCCCTTTCAATTTTCCTTTCGGCATTTTAATGTCAATGTCTGGAAGGTTAAACTTTTTGCCCTTGAACTCAGGACCCTCCGCACTAATATCGACCTCAGGTGGTTTTACTGTTGGTAAAGAAATGTCAAACGTTGGTAAGCTTATAGGTTCTCGCCCTCCAGAATGTCCTTCAATGTTAATTTCTCCTTTAGCAGTCCCTCTTGGTAATGATATGTCAATGGATGGCATGTCAACTTTCCCACCTTTGATATCACGTCCTTCCACATTAATCTTTCCCTCAGGCAACTTAATTCTTGGTAGTGAAAGATCAACTTTGGGCATTTGAAACTTACCCCCTTTACCAGCCTCACCTTCAATATTCACATCCCCTTTCACTTTACCTTTTGGCAGTGAGATGTCAGTGTTTGGGACATTAAACTTTCCACCTTTCATCTCTGGACCTTCCACAGCTACATCAAGCTCAGGGGATTTTAATTTTGGTAAGGAAATATCAATCCTTGGAAAATTGATCTGTCCTCCTGTTCCAGACAGTCCTTGAAATTCAGTTTCACCTTTAGCAGTCCCTTTTGGTAATGAAATGTCAATGGATGGCATGTCAACTTTGCCAACTTTGATATCAGGTCCTTCCACATTAATCTTTCCCTCAGGCAACTTAATTCTTGGTAGTGAAAGATCAACTTTGGGCATTTGAAACTTACCCCCTTTACCAGCCTCACCTTCAAGATTCACATCCCCTTTCACTTTACCTTTTGGCAGTGAGATGTCAATGTTTGGGAGATTAAACTTTCCGCCTTTCATCTCTGGACCTTCCACAGCTACATCAAGCTCAGGGGATTTTAATTTTGGTAAGGAAATATCAATCCTTGGAAAATTGATCTGTCCTTCTGTTCCAGACAGTCCTTGAAATTCAGTTTCACCTTTAGCAGTCCCTTTTGGTAATGAAATGTCAATGGATGGCATGTCAACTTTGCCAACTTTGATATCAGGTCCTTCCACATTAATCTTTCCCTCAGGCAACTTAATTCTTGGTAGTGAAAGATCAACTTTGGGCATTTGAAACTTACCCCCTTTACTGGCATCACCTTCAAGATTCACATCCCCTTTCAATTTTCCTTTCGGCATTTTAATGTCAATGTCTGGAAGGTTAAACTTTTTGCCCTTGAACTCAGGACCCTCCGCACTAATATCGACCTCAGGTGGTTTTACTGTTGGTAAAGAAATGTCAAACTTTGGTAGCTTATAGGTTCTCGCCCTCCAGAATGTCCTTCAATGTTAATTTCTCCTTTAGCAGTCCCTCTTGGTAATGATATGTCAATGGATGGCATGTCAACTTTCCCACCTTTGATATCACGTCCTTCCACATTAATCTTTCCCTCAGGCAACTTAATTCTTGGTAGTGAAAGATCAACTTTGGGCATTTGAAACTTACCCCCTTTACCAGCCTCACCTTCAATATTCACATCCCCTTTCACTTTACCTTTTGGCAGTGAGATGTCAGTGTTTGGGACATTAAACTTTCCACCTTTCATCTCTGGACCTTCCACAGCTACATCAAGCTCAGGGGATTTTAATTTTGGTAAGGAAATATCAATCCTTGGAAAATTGATCTGTCCTCCTGTTCCAGACAGTCCTTGAAATTCAGTTTCACCTTTAGCAGTCCCTTTTGGTAATGAAATGTCAATGGATGGCATGTCAACTTTGCCAACTTTGATATCAGGTCCTTCCACATTAATCTTTCCCTCAGGCAACTTAATTCTTGGTAGTGAAAGATCAACTTTGGGCATTGGAAACTTACCCCCTTTACTGGCATCACCTTCAAGATTAACACCTCCTTTCAATTTTCCTTTCGGCATTTTAATGTCAATGTCTGGAAGGTTAAACTTTTTGCCCTTGATCTCAGGACCCTCCGCACTAATATCGAGCTCAGGTGGTTTTACTGTTGGTAAAGAAATGTTAAACTTTGGTAAGCTTATAGGTTCTCGCCCTCCAGAATGTCCTTCAATGTTAATTTCTCCTTTAGCAGTCCCTTTTGGTAATGATATGTCAATGGATGGCAAGTCAACTTTCCCAACTTTGATATCAGGTCCTTCCACATTAATCTTTCCCTCAGGCAGCTTAATTCTTGGGAGTGAAAGATCAACTTTGGGCATATGAAACTTACCCCCTTTACAAGCCTCACCTTCAAGATTCACATCCCCTTTCACTTTACCTTTTGGCAGTGAGATGTCAAGGTTTGGGACATTAAACTTTCCGCCTTTCATCTCTGGACCTTCCACACCTACATCAAGCTCAGGGGATTTTAATTTTGGTAAGGAAATATCAAGCTTTGGAACATTGATCTGTCCTCCTGTTCCAGACAGTCCTTGAAATTCAGTTTCAACTTTAGCAGTCCCTTTTGGTAATGAAATGTCAATGGATGGCATGTCAACTTTGCCAACTTTGATATCAGGTCCTTCCACATTAATCATTCCCTCAGGCAACTTAATTCTTGGTAGTGAAAGATCAACTTTGGGCATTTGAAACTTACCCCCTTTACTGTCATCACCTTCAAGATTAACACCTCCTTTCAATTTTCCTTTCGGCATTTTAATGTCAATGTCTGGAAGGTTAAACCTTTTGCCCTTGATCTCAGGTCCCTCCGCACTAATATCGACCTCAGGTGGTTTTACTGTTGGTAAAGAAATGTCAAACTTTGGTAAGCTTATAGGTTCTCGTCCCCCAGAATGTCCTTCAATGTTAATTTCTCCTTTAGCAGTCGCTTTTGGTAATGATATGTCAATGGATGGCATGTCAACTTTCCCAACTTTGATATCAGGTCCTTCCACATTAATCTTTCCCTCAGGCAACTTAATTCTTGGTAGTGAAAGATCAACTTTGGGCATTTGAAACTTACCCCCTTTACTTGCATCACCTTCAAGATTCACATCCCCTTTCAATTTTCCTTTCGGCATTTTAATGTCAATGTCTGGAAGGTTAAACTTTTTGCCCTTGAACTCAGGACCCTCCGCACTAATATCGACCTCAGGTGGTTTTACTGTTGGTAAAGAAATGTCAAACTTTGGTAAGCTTATAGGTTCTCGCCCTCCAGAATGTCCTTCAATGTTAATTTCTCCTTTAGCAGTCCCTTTTGGTAATGATATGTCAATGGATGGCATGTCAACTTTCCCAACTTTGATATCAGGTCCTTCCACATTAATCTTTCCTCAGGCAACTTAATTCTTGGGAGTGAAAGATCAACTTTGGGCATTTGAAACTTACCCCCTTTACCAGCCTCACCTTCAAGATTCACATCCCCTTTCACTTTACCTTTTGGCAGTGAGATGTCAATGTTTGGGACATTAAACTTTCCGCCTTTCATCTCTGGACCTTCCACACCTACATCAAGCTCAGGGGATTTAAATTTTGGTAAGGAAATATCAAGCCTTGGAAAATTGATCTGTCCTCCTGTTCCAGACAGTCCTTGAAATTCAGTTTCACCTTTAGCAGTCCCTTTTGGTAATGAAATGTCAATGGATGGCATGTCAACTTTGCCAACTTTGATATCAGGTCCTTCCACATTAATCTTTCCCTCAGGCAGCTTAATTCTTGGTAGTGAAAGATCAACTTTGGGCATTTGAAACTTACCCCCTTTACTGGCATCACCTTCAAGATTAACACCTCCTTTCAATTTTCCTTTCGCATTTTAATGTCAATGTCTGGAAGGTTAAACTTTTGCCCTTGATCTCAGGTCCCTCCGCACTAATATCGACCTCAGGTGGTTTTACTGTTGGTAAAGAAATGTCAAACTTTGGTAAGCTTATAGGTTCTCGCCTCCAGAATGTCCTTCAATGTTAATTTCTCCTTTAGCAGTCCCTTTTGGTAATGATATGTCAATGGATGGCATGTCAACTTTCCCAACTTTGATATCAGGTCCTTCCACATTAATCTTTCCCTCAGGCAACTTAATTCTTGGTAGTGAAAGATCAACTTTGGGCATTTGAAACTTACCCCCTTTACTTGCATCACCTTCAAGATTCACATCCCCTTTCAATTTTCCTTTCGGCATTTTAATGTCAATGTCTGGAAGGTTAAACTTTTTGCCCTTGAACTCAGGACCCTCCGCACTAATATCGACCTCAGGTGGTTTTACTGTTGGTAAAGAAATGTCAAACTTTGGTAAGCTTATAGGTTCTCGCCCTCCAGAATGTCCTTCAATGTTAATTTCTCCTTTAGCAGTCCCTTTTGGTAATGATATGTCAATGGATGGCATGTCAACTTTCCCAACTTTGATATCAGGTCCTTCCACATTAATCTTTCCCTCAGGCAACTTAATTCTTGGGAGTGAAAGATCAACTTTGGGCATTTGAAACTTACCCCCTTTACCAGCCTCACCTTCAAGATTCACATCCCCTTTCACTTTACCTTTTGGCAGTGAGATGTCAATGTTTGGGACATTAAACTTTCCGCCTTTCATCTCTGGACCTTCCACACCTACATCAAGCTCAGGGGATTTAAATTTTGGTAAGGAAATATCAAGCCTTGGAAAATTGATCTGTCCTCCTGTTCCAGACAGTCCTTGAAATTCAGTTTCACCTTTAGCAGTCCCTTTTGGTAATGAAATGTCAATGGATGGCATGTCAACTTTGCCAACTTTGATATCAGGTCCTTCCACATTAATCTTTCCCTCAGGCAACTTAATTCTTGGTAGTGAAAGATCAACTTTGGGCATTTGAAACTTACCCCCTTTACTGGCATCACCTTCAAGATTAACACCTCCTTTCAATTTTCCTTTCGGCATTTTAATGTCAATGTCTGGAAGATTAAACTTTTTGCCCTTGATCTCAGGTCCCTCCGCACTAATATCGACCTCAGGTGGTTTTACTGTTGGTAAAGAAATGTCAAACTTTGGTAAGCTTATAGGTTCTCGCCCTCCAGAATGTCCTTCAATGTTAATTTCTCCTTTAGCAGTCCCTTTTGGTAATGATATGTCAATGGATGGCATGTCAACTTTCCCAACTTT
This sequence comes from Silurus meridionalis, assembly GCF_014805685.1. Classification (NCBI taxonomy): domain Eukaryota; kingdom Metazoa; phylum Chordata; class Actinopteri; order Siluriformes; family Siluridae; genus Silurus; species Silurus meridionalis. The sequence continues at coordinate 19,319,126 of NC_060896.1, read as the reverse complement.
GATATCATGTCCTTCCACATTAATCTTTCCCTCAGGCAACTTAATTCTTGGTAGTGAAAGATCAACTTTGGGCATTTGAAACTTACCCCCTTTACCAGCCTCACCTTCAAGATTCACATCCCCTTTCACTTTACCTTTTGGCAGTGAGATGTCAATGTTTGGGACATTAAACTTTCCGCCTTTCATCTCTGGACCTTCCACAGCTACATCAAGCTCAGGGGATTTTAATTTTGGTAAGGAAATATCAAGCCTTGGAAAATTGATCTGTCCTCCTGTTCCAGACAGTCCTTGAAATTCAGTTTCACCTTTAGCAGTCCCTTTTGGTAATGAAATGTCAATGGATGGCATGTCAACTTTGCCAACTTTGATATCAGGTCCTTCCACATTAATCTTTCCCTCAGGCAACTTAATTCTTGGTAGTGAAAGATCAACTTTGGGCATTTGAAACTTACCCCCTTTACTGGCATCAGGTTCAAGATTCACACCTCCTTTCAATTTTCCTTTTGGCATTTTAATGTCAATGTCTGGAAGGTTAAACTTTTTGCCCTTGATCTCAGGTCCCTCCGCATTAATATCGACCTTAGGTGGTTTTACTGTTGGTAAAGAAATGTCAATCTTTGGTAAGCTTATAGGTTCTCGCCCTCCAGAATGTCCTTCAATGTTCATTTCTCCTTTAGCAGTCCCTTTTGGTAATGATATGTCAATGGATGGCATGTCAACTTTCCCAACTTTGATATCAGGTCCTTCCACATTAATCTTTCCCTCAGGCCACTTAATTCTTGGTAGTGAAAGATCAACTTTGGGCATTTGAAACTTACCCCCTTTACTGGCATCACCTTCAAGATTCACATCCCCTTTCAATTTTCCTTTCGGCATTTTAATGTCAATGTCTGGAAGGTTAAACTTTTTGCCCTTGAACTCAGGACCCTCCGCACTAATATCGACCTCAGGTGGTTTTACTGTTGGTAAAGAAATGTCAAACTTTGGTAAGCTTATAGGTTCTCGCCCTCCATAATGTCCTTCAATGTTAATTTCTCCTTTAGCAGTCCCTTTTGGTAATGATATGTCAATGGATGGCAAGTCAACTTTCCCAACTTTGATATCAGGTCCTTCCACATTAATCTTTCCCTCAGGCCACTTAATTCTTGGTAGTGAAAGATCAACTTTGGGCATTTGAAACTTACCCCCTTTACTGGCATCACCTTCAAGATTCACATCCCCTTTCAATTTTCCTTTCGGCATTTTAATGTCAATGTCTGGAAGGTTAAACTTTTTGCCCTTGAACTCAGGACCCTCCGCACTAATATCGACCTCAGGTGGTTTTACTGTTGGTAAAGAAATGTCAAACTTTGGTAAGCTTATAGGTTCTCGCCCTCCATAATGTCCTTCAATGTTAATTTCTCCTTTAGCAGTCCCTTTTGGTAATGATATGTCAATGGATGGCAAGTCAACTTTCCCAACTTTGATATCAGGTCCTTCCACATTAATCTTTCCCTCAGGCCACTTAATTCTTGGTAGTAAAAGATCAACTTTGGGCATTTGAAACTTACCCCCTTTACTGGCATCACCTTCAAGATTCACATCCCCTTTCAATTTTCCTTTCGGCATTTTAATGTCAATGTCTGGAAGGTTAAACTTTTTGCCCTTGAACTCAGGACCCTCCGCACTAATATCGACCTCAGGTGGTTTTACTGTTGGTAAAGAAATGTCAAACTTTGGTAAGCTTATAGGTTCTCGCCCTCCATAATGTCCTTCAATGTTAATTTCTCCTTTAGCAGTCCCTTTTGGTAATGATATGTCAATGGATGGCATGTCAACTTTGCCAACTTTGATATCAGGTCCTTCCACATTAATCTTTCCCTCAGGCAACTTAATTCTTGGGAGTGAAAGATCAACTTTGGGCATTTGAAACTTACCCCCTTTACTGACATCACCTTCAAGATTCACATCCCCTTTCAATTTTTCTTTCGGCATTTTAATGTCAATGTCTGGAAGGTTAAACTTTTTGCCCTTGAACTCAGGACCCTCCGCACTAATATCGACCTCAGGTGGTTTTACTGTTGGTAAAGAAATGTCAAACTTTGGTAAGCTTATAGGTTCTCGCCCTCCAGAATGTCCTTCAATGTTAATTTCTCCTTTAGCAGTCCCTTTTGGTAATGATATGTCAATGGATGGCATGTCAACTTTGCCAACTTTGATATCAGGTCCTTCCACATTAATCTTTCCCTCAGGCAACTTAATTCTTGGGAATGAAAGATCAACTTTGGGCATTTGAAACTTACCCCCTTTACTGACATCACCTTCAAGATTCACATCCTCTTTCAATTTTCCTTTCGGCATTTTAATGTCAATGTCTGGAAGGTTAAACTTTTTGCCCTTGAACTCAGGACCCTCCGCAATAATATCGACCTCAGGTGGTTTCACTGTTGGTAAAGAAATGTCAAACTTTGGTAAGCTCATAGGTTCTCGCCCTCCAGAATGTCCTTCAATGTTAATTTCTCCTTTAGCAGTCCCTTTTGGTAATGATATGTCAATGGATGGCATGTCAACTTTCCCAACTTTGATATCAGGTCCTTCCACATTAATCTTTCTCTCAGGCAGCTTAATTCTTGGGAGTGAAAGATCAACTTTGGGCATTTGAAACTTACCCCCTTTACCCGCCTCACCTTCAAGATTCACATCCCCTTTCACTTTACCTTTTGGCAGTGAGATGTCAATGTTTGGGACATTAAACTTTCCGCCTTTCATCTCTGGACCTTCCACACCTACATCAAGCTCAGGGGATTTTAATTTTGGTAAGGAAATATCAAGCTTTGGAATACTGATCTGGCCTCCTGTTCCAGACAGTCCTTGAAATTCGGTTTCACCTTTAGCAGTCCCTTTTGGTAATGAAATGTCAATGGATGGCATGTCAACTTTGCCAACTTTGATATCAGGTCCTTCCACAGTAATCTTTCCCTCAGGCAACTTAATTCTTGGTAGTGAAAGATCAACTTTGGGCATTTGAAACTTACCCCCTTTACTGGCATCACCTTCAAGATTAACACCTCCTTTCAATTTTCCTTCGGCATTTTAATGTCCATGTCTGGAAGGTTAAACTTTTTGCCCTTGATCTCACGACCCTCTGCACTAATATCGACCTCAGGTGGTTTTACTGTTGGTAAAGAAATGTCAAACTTTGGTAAGCTTATAGGTTCTCGCCCTCCAGAATGTCCTTCAATGTTAATTTCTCCTTTAGCAGTCCCTTTTGGTAATGATATGTCAATGGATGGCATGTCAACTTTGCCAACTTTGATATCAGGTCCTTCCAAATTAATCTTTCCCTCAGGCAACTTAATTCTTGGTAGTGAAAGATCAACTTTGGGCATTTGAAACTTACTCCCTTTACTGGCATCACCTTCAAGATTCACATCCCTTTCAATTTTCCTTCGGCATTTTAATGTCCATGTCTGGAAGGTTAAACTTTTTGCCCTTGATCTCACGACCCTCTGCACTAATATCGACCTCAGGTGGTTTTACTGTTGGTAAAGAAATGTCAAACTTTGGTAAGCTTATAGGTTCTCGCCCTCCAGAATGTCCTTCAATGTTAATTTCTCCTTTAGCAGTCCCTTTTGGTAATGATATGTCAATGGATGGCATGTCAACTTTGCCAACTTTGATATCAGGTCCTTCCAAATTAATCTTTCCTCAGGCAACTTAATTCTTGGTAGTGAAAGATCAACTTTGGGCATTTGAAACTTACTCCCTTTACTGGCATCACCTTCAAGATTCACATCCCCTTTCAATTTTCCTTGCGGCATTTTAATGTCAATGTCTGGAAGGTTAAACTTTTTGCCCTTGAACTCAGGACCCTCCGCAATAATATCGACCTCAGGTGGTTTCACTGTTGGTAAAGAAATGTCAAACTTTGGTAAGCTCATAGGTTCTCGCCCTCCAGAATGTCCTTCAATGTTAATTTCTCCTTTAGCAGTCCCTTTTGGTAATGATATGTCAATGGATGGCATGTCAACTTTCCCAACTTTGATATCAGGTCCTTCCACATTAATCTTTCTCTCAGGCAGCTTAATTCTTGGGAGTGAAAGATCAACTTTGGGCATTTGAAACTTACCCCCTTTACCCGCCTCACCTTCAAGATTCACATCCCCTTTCACTTTACCTTTTGGCAGTGAGATGTCAATGTTTGGGACATTAAACTTTCCGCCTTTCATCTCTGGACCTTCCACACCTACATCAAGCTCAGGGGATTTTAATTTTGGTAAGGAAATATCAAGCTTTGGAATACTGATCTGGCCTCCTGTTCCAGACAGTCCTTGAAATTCGGTTTCACCTTTAGCAGTCCCTTTTGGTAATGAAATGTCAATGGATGGCATGTCAACTTTGCCAACTTTGATATCAGGTCCTTCCACAGTAATCTTTCCTCAGGCAACTTAATTCTTGGTAGTGAAAGATCAACTTTGGGCATTTGAAACTTATCCCCTTTACTGGCATCACCTTCAAGATTAACACCTCCTTTCAATTTTCCTTTCGGCATTTTAATGTCCATGTCTGGAAGGTTAAACTTTTTGCCCTTGATCTCACGACCCTCTGCACTAATATCGACCTCAGGTGGTTTTACTGTTGGTAAAGAAATGTCAAACTTTGGTAAGCTTATAGGTTCTCGCCCTCCAGAATGTCCTTCAATGTTAATTTCTCCTTTAGCAGTCCCTTTTGGTAATGATATGTCAATGGATGGCATGTCAACTTTGCCAACTTTGATATCAGGTCCTTCCAAATTAATCTTTCCCTCAGGCAACTTAATTCTTGGTAGTGAAAGATCAACTTTGGGCATTTGAAACTTACTCCCTTTACTGGCATCACCTTCAAGATTCACATCCCCTTTCAATTTTCCTTGCGGCATTTTAATGTCAATGTCTGGAAGGTTAAACTTTTTGCCCTTGAACTCAGGACCCTCCGCACTAATATCGACCTCAGGTGGTTTTACTGTTGGTAAAGAAATGTCAAACTTTGGTAAACTTATAGGTTCTCGCCCTCCAGAATGTCCTTCAATGTTAATTTCTCCTTTAGCAGTTCCTTTTGGTAATGATATGTCAATGGATGGCATGTCAACTTTCCCAACTTTGATATCAGGTCCTTCCACATTCATCTTTCCCTCAGGCAACTTAATTCTTGGGAGTGAAATATCAACTTTGGGCATTTGAAACTTACCCCTTTAGCAGCCTCACCTTCAAGATTCACATCCCCTTTCACTTTACCTTTTGGCAGTGAGATGTCAATGTTTGGGACATTGAACTTTCCGCCTTTCATCTCTGGACCTTCCACACCTACATCAAGCACAGGGGTTTTTAATTTTGGTAAGGAAATATCAAGCGTTGGACAATTGATCTGTCCTCCTGTTCCAGACAGTCCTTGAAATTCGGTTTCACCTTTAGCAGTCCCTTTTGGTAATGAAATGTCAATGGATGGCATGTCAACTTTGCCAACTTTGATATCAGGTCCTTCCACATTAATCTTTCCCTCAGGCAACTTAATTCTTGGTAGTGAAAGATCAACTTTGGGCATTTGAAACTTACCCCCTTTACTGGCATCAGGTTCAAGATTCACACCTCCTTTCAATTTTCCTTTTGGCATTTTAATGTCAATGTCTGGAAGGTTAAACTTTTTGCCCTTGATCTCAGGTCCCTCCGCACTAATATCGACCTCAGGTGGTTTTACTGTTGGTAAGGAAATGTCAAACTTTGGTAAGCTTATAGGTTCTCGCCCTCCAGAATGTCCTTCAATGTTAATTTCTCCTTTAGCAGTTCCTTTTGGTAATGATATGTCAATGGATGGCATGTCAACTTTCCCAACTTTGATATCAGGTCCTTCTACATTAATCTCTCCCTCAGGCAGCTTAATTCTTGGGAGTGAAAGATCAACTTTGTGCATTTGAAACTTACCCCCTTTACCAGCCACACCTTCAAGATTCACATCTTCTTTCACTTTACCTTTTGGCAGTGAGATGTCAATGTTTGAGACATTAATCTTTCCGCCTTTCATCTCTGGACCTTCCACACCTACATCAAGCTCAGGGGATTTTAATTTTGGTAAGGAAATATCAAGTTTTGGAAAATTTATCTGTCCTCCTGTTCCAGACAGTCCTTGAAATTCAGTTTCACCTTTAGCAGTCCCTTTTGGGTATGAAATGTCAATGGATGGCATGTCAACTTTGCCAACTTTGATATCAGGTCCTTCCACATTAATCTGTCCCTCAGGCAACTCAATTCTTGGTAGTGAAAGATCAACTTTGGGCATTTGAAACTTACCCCCTTTACTGGCATCACCTTCAAGATTAACACCTCCTTTCACTTTTCCTTTCGGCATTTTAATGTCAAAGTCTGGAAGGTTAAACTTTTTGCCTTTGATCTCAGGACCCTCTGCACTAATATCGACCTCAGTTGGTTTTACTGTTGGTAAAGAAATGTCAAACTTTGGTAAGGTAACAGGTTCTCGTCCCCCAGAATGTCCTTCAAAGTTAATTTCTCCTTTAGCTTTTCCTTTTGGTAAGGAGATGTCAATAGATGGCATTTCAACTTTGCCAACTTTGATATCCCGTCCTTCCACATTAATCTTTCCCTCAGGCAACTTAATTCTTGGTAGGGAAGGATCAACTTTTGACATCTTAGTCTTACCTTCTGTATTGGCCTTGCCATCAAGATCAAAACCTCCTTTTACTATTGGCAGTGATATGTCAATTCCGGGCAAATTAAAATTTTTGCTTTTGATCTCAGGACCCTCAAAACCTACATCAAGCTCAGGGGTTTGTAAGGAAATATCAAGCTTGGGTAAATCAGTTTGTCCTTTTTTTCCAGGCAGTCCTTTGGCATCAATTTCTTTTTTTGCACTCCCCTTCGATAATGAAATATCAATGGATGACATTTCAACCTTTCTCATGTTAATTTTACGGCCTTCCACATTACCTTTTCCCTCTGGTACCTTGACTTTTGGTAATGAAGAATCGATTTTGGGCATTTGAAATCTACTCCCTTTATTGACCTCACCTTCTAGATCAACACTTTTTGTTATTTTTCCTTTTGGCACTGAGATGTCAATATCTGGCCTATGAAATTGTCCACCCTTGATCTCAGGACCATGTATGTTAATATTACCAACATGTACAGGTGTATGCTTTGCATCTAGTTTTGGAAATTTAATCTTTCTTGTCTTCTCATCAATGGAATTTATTCCTTGAATAGGTCCAGTTTGATCTGCAATCACTTTACCGTGTTTTTTCAGTTTAATCTTTGGGAGTGCAAACTCTACATCAACTGGAGAAAATTTTATTCTACCTGCTGATTTCCCAATGTCTATTTCTTCTTCAGCTCTTGTTCTCTTTCTCTCTTTTAGTCTTTTCAGTCCAAATCTCCCTCCTCTTTTCTTCTTGGCTTTGAATTGTTTGACACTTCTCACACTCTGAAATTAAAGATAATGTATTAACAGGTGCCCTGGCAGTGGCATATTATAGGTAGAATGGATATATATTAAAAATATATGTAACACTGAAAACTTTTTGTTAGATATTTTATTATACCATTTTTTGCAACTTAGTCTTAGGTCCTTTCTGTTCAATAACTGGTGTATTCTGATGACCACTGTCTTCAGTTTGTGCCACAGTCCTTTTCAAGAAGAATGACACTTTATAAGGTTCTGCACACTGGAGGATCTTCAAAGCATCTTCATATTTGACATTATCAAAATACACTCTGGCACTCAGCAACTGATCTCCTAAAAAAGATTAACCAAAATTCAGCCAAAATCCTTGAACCTATAATTAATCAAACAACCAAATAAGCATTACTTTGGTTCAGAAATAAAAGAAAAAAACAAAAGAACATATAGAAGTGTATTTTTGAGATCATGTATTTATGGCATACTTGGTAGAAATTGCAAGCAAGCATTTGGATGACATAAGAAATTTGTGAAACTAAACATTGAGCACTGTAAGGTTTCGTACCTTTCTGGAGGCTAAGATGTTTCGCTGCAGGTGAGTCTTTTAAGACGTCTTTGATGAAGATCCCCTTTGTCCCTCCACCCACCACACTGTAGCCACTGGCTCCTACTTCAGCTTCTGTCTCTACTACCATCTCCACTATCTCTGATAGACGTCTCTTCTCCTCCTGGTTTTGTAAAGATTTTTAAAACTTATTAGAAATATTGCTAGCTCTATATTTGTCATTAGCAGTCCTTCTTTCTGGTGTAGTTTTCCTCTGAGTAAAGATTTTATAATGTACCTGCTAGGGGTGTAATGGTACACGTATTTGTACCGAATTTTTGGTACAGGTCTTTCGGTTCAGTACACGTGTACCGAATGCAATAATTTTTATGTGCAGAACATCGTTAAAATCTGAGGTAAACTGCAAGTTTATTTAGTGTCCACCTCACACGTTGAGTGCATTTAAAAAAAAAAAATCATATTATTATTATTATTAAACTTAAAAATACAGTCATGTCACCATGTCTCTGTGGCGTTGTTTTGTGTAGCTAACGGCTAAAGCTTGCGCTACTGATTCTTTAGTGTTTTATGGCCAGCTTCAAGAATTTCTTTTAACAGGAGAAAATCCTGACAATTCCACATATCAAGGGAGTGAATAAATGAAGGATGCAAGGAAAGAAGAATTTTTTTATGTTTGCAAAAATAAGTAGAACAGTGAGGTAGATCATACCTTTAGGAAATAGAATATTAAATGTAAAACACACACAAACACTTACATACACATCTGTATTATCCAAATGGGGTCTAACAAATTTCTGAAAAATTAAATAAAATAAACTACAAGTGCATCTCAATAAATTATAATATCATTAAAAGGTTTATTTATTTTATTAATTCAATACAAAAAGCAAAACTCATATTACATAGATTCATCACACACAGACTGATATATTTTAAGTGTTTATTTCTTTTAATTGTGATGATTTTTGCTCACAATTAACAAAAACCCACCAATTCACTTTCTCAAAAAATTAAAATACTTCATAAGACGAATCAAAAAAACATTTTTAGTGAATTGTTAGCCCTCTGGAAAGTATGTTAATTTACTGTATATGTACTGAATACTTTGTAGGGGCTCTTTTTGCTTTATTTCCTGCCTCAATTCAGTGTGACATAGGGGTGATCAGTCTGTGGCACTGCTGAGGTGGTATGAAAGCCCAGGTTTCTTTGACAGTGGTCTTCAGCTCATTTTCCTCTTGACAAAACCCCTTTAGATTCTCTATGGGATTTAGGTCTGGTGAGTTTTCTGGACAGTCAAGCATACCAACACCATGGCCATTTAAACCAATATTTGGTGCTTTTGGCAGTGTGGGCAGGTGTCAAATCCTGCTGGAAAATTAAATCAGCATCTCCGTAAAGCTGGTCAGCAGAGGGAAGCATCAAGTACTCTAAAACGGGTAGACAGCTGTGCTGACCTTGGACTTGATAAAACACAGTGGACCAACACCAGCAGATGACATGACTCCTGAAACCACCACTGACTGCGCAAACTTTACACTTGGCCTTAAGCAACTTGGATTCTGTGACTCTCCTCTTTTCTTTCAGACTCTGAGACATTGATTTCCAAATGAAATGCCAAGTTTCTTTCCACTGAGCAACAGTCCAGTCCTTTTTCTCCTTTGCCCAGGTAAGACACCTCTGATGTTGCCTCTGGTTCAGGAGTGGCTTGACACAAGGAATGTGTCAGTTGTAGTCCATGGATACGTCTGTGCATATGGCTCTTGAAGCACTGACTCCAGCTGCAGTCCACTCTTTGTGAATCTCCACCAAATTCTTGAATCCTGAATTCTTGAATGCTTTTTCTTGAATACACATTTTTTCCTTCCATTCAAGTTTCCATTAATGTGCTTGGATACAGCACTCTGTGAACAGCCAGCTTTTTCAGCGATGACCTTTTGTGTCTTACCCTCCATGTGCAGGGTGTAAATGATCGTCTTCCAGCTGTCAAGTCAGCAGTCTTCCTCCATGATTGTGGAGCCTGAACCAGACGGAGACACCATTTAAAGGCTCTGGAAACCTTTGCAGGTGTTTGGATTTAATTAGCTGATTCGAGTGTGACACCACGAGTCTCCAATATTGAACTTTTTCACAATATTCAAATTTTCTGAGATACTGAATTTTGGATTTTCATTAGCTGTAAGCAATAATCATTAAAATGACAAGAAATAAACACTTGAAAGATATAATTCTGTGTGTGATAAATCTATATAATATGTGGGTTTCACTTTTTGTATTGAATTACCAAAATGAATCAACTTTTCAATTATATTCTAATTTATTGAGATGCATCTCTATTAAATTAGAATTATCCATTTATTTAATTCCATTTAATCAATCAATTGTGTTAATTAAATTACATTACATTACATTATTACATTTTGTTTTTTATAAAATATAATAAAATATTATTTTATATATTATTTAACCAAGCAGTGATTTTTATTTAAAATTGTTTTAAAAATGTAAACTGTTGAAAAGTTGATCACAGATGTTAATAATAATAAACATCGTTAATAAAAAAAATTACAAGCAATTTTATGTTTTGCATTTCTTCCATGACATACCAGGGTAGGTAACAAATCTAGAATATTATGTACCATTACACCCCTAGTACCTACAGGTTGTCAGCCAGAAGACAATAGGTTTACTTTTGAGTATGTATTTTTTATTTAAGTTTCTTTTTCATGCCATCCCAAGGATATTTTTTTTTGTCCTGCTGCCTCTGGCTTCCTCATTATGGATGTAAATCTGTATCAGTGACAAAAACAATTTTGCCCTATAGTGTAAATGTTCATCAAAATATTAATATTAAAATATTAATATAAATATAAGATAATAAACCAGAATTCCAGCTTCCATTTCCTGATATTTACATCAAGATGTGTAAAATAACACAGAAGCATTGGTGAAAGACCACCCATTTGTTTGTTAGCAAAAGTAAAAGTAAATAACACATTAATAGTAAAACAGTATTAATATTTGATTACATATTGTTTGTTTGTAATATTAGAAGTAAGTTAATAAGAAGGACTGCACAGGTAGGACACAAGGTGAGAGAGGCGTGATTGAAATGGTTGGTCATGTGCAGAAGAGGGACATGGGGTAAATGGACTACATGCAACTCACTGCTCTTATGCACTTACCCTTAATGTAACTCTACTTGAACACTACACCAGGCTAACATTTCCTACTATGTTACTGACTTCAGTCTCTCATATGAGATATTTTTATTATTATATGTTATTATTATGGTTCACTCTTACCAGAGACTCAATCTTGTCCTTTGAAGGATCCATGCTTGCAAGATCTGTGTGGCTATGTTTCAGCTGGCTTCTTTTTTTACTAAGCACTTGTTTTAGTTCTGCATGGAGTTTCTCCTTCTGAACCTAAAAAAAAAAAATTATGCAGTATTATAAGTGCGCTTGTGTGCCAACTAGCATGTCTTGGGCCTAGTCCACACTGATTGTTGTTTTATGCTTTAGACAAAATAGCATATTTAGTATGTTTCTCCAAACATTCCCATCTATAGCGAATTACAAACAAACTGCTGGACATATGCACTGGGTATTTTATATTTTACCGTATTTGTCATTTTTATTTGTTTTGTCAGACTTGAAATTGCTTTCATGCATGCCCCAGTGTAACTTGTATTCTGAACAAAGCAGTCAAATGAAAAATTAAAATGTGCCACAAAAAGCCTCCAAAAAGCTTTAGTAATCTTCAAATTGTGGAGATCACAAGACAATCATGCATTAGCATTTTCAAAATGCAACATTTTCTCCTATCCAGATTACATTTGTTAAAATGGTTTTTCCAGTTTGGGAATGGTTTAAAAGAGATGCATAGTTGGTGGCCAAAAAACACTGTTTAATTGTGGATGGAAATTCAGAATGTTTAACAGATAATCTTTTTTCTTATTAATTGTGTAAGTGTGGAATAGGCCTTTCTCTATGAAAGAAACATTAATACTGAATTTGCTGAAATAACCATTATGCATTATTATCATATTAAGTGCTTTGTCACTACTTTTCTCACCTTGTTATTTATTAAAATGGTGTGGCAAAATTGTTATTTATAACTGAATTTGAGAATTTTATATCAGAACACTCACAACTCTTTCTGCGCTTTCAGGGTCTTCAGTGGTGATGCAGAGGCGCTGGCTGGTTTGAGGAACAGAGGGAGGTGATGGAGGTGACTGCCTTTTGTTTTTTACCTGCTCATATGTGACAAAGAATTGTCTTGTATAATTAACTGGTATAATTAGTATAATTATATTCTTTAACAGATTACTCAAGTAATGGTAATAGATATTCAGCTAGTACTAAATTCAGCTACTAGTAAGTACTGTAGTAGCAAAATTTCTAATTAGTGAATACCTGAGTATTGAACCTTTATGACTTGTGTCTTGACACATTTGATAAAAAAAAATATTATTATTAATTAATTATTGGTAGTTAATAATAATGATGCATTTTTATTAGCAACATGGTGCAAAAAATGTTACATAATTTCTAATTAGACCGCAGGTATTGAACTCACAGCTAGGTTAGAATAGCTGTCCTCTAATGCTCTGTCTGTGTCTGAAAATGAAGCAAGAAAAGATATACAGTATAATTTGTAATAAATCACATCAGTTTTAGAGTATTAGAGCCACAACAACAACAAACTAATTTAAAGTCTAATTTTGCAGTTTTATTATTTCTTGACCCTTAAAGAGCTTCATTTGTGACCTGAATCCTAACTTATGTCATTTAATCAGAATCTAATTAAAACAAGTCTGTGAGACACATGGTGGCAGCAACAGCTATTGGACTGAATACAAAAAAAAAAAAAAAAAGACTGAAAAAACTGTTAAAAAAAAAAACTGTTTTTTAACTTCTAATTTGACTTATATAAAGGGTATACAAGCAATTTATATTCAGGTTAGTTGCTTTGAAGAATCTCTCTACCACAAGATGTATTAATGATCACAATTTATTATCCAGTGGTTGTTTAGGTATTGTTTACATTTCTGACACTTCTCCTTTTCATCAAGGTCACCTGTTACATTGTGTTATCTGCAATCGAACAAAGCACAGTGTGTGAGCTTTAATGTGGGGAAGTATCAACAAAGTGTTAATGAGTTCTTTTATACAAGGTATCTAACCTCCCATTTGAGCAATAGAAACATCCACGATGAGCACAGTACCTTCCTTTCTCTGAAAGGTATGTGAAATTAAAAGCAAAAATGGAACCACAATACCCTGATTGTAATCTCTCTATCCCAATTGTATTTTTTTATTTTTATAAGTGTGTATTACAATAAGTAAAACATATACTATATAAACTATATACTAAAATATACTATATACTATATACTAAAAAAATGAAACATTTTAAGTGGAGAAATATGTACAGTACCAATGAAAAATAATCGTTGTAGGGAAATGACAGTGTTAGGCTTGTTGACCCTAGTTACCTAATACTTTTCAGATTCTTTCCATGGTGCTTTAGTTCTTTAAGAACCGAAGCTTTGCTAAGTATGCCATGCCACACCCTTCTCTGGTTGCCATCAAGCATTCTAATGGTGTCCCCTGTCAATCTGCATATTTCTCATTCCTCATCAAGTGGCAAAGCCAAGAGGCTGTACCCTTTTTATAAAGCCATTATTCTGTTGACCACAGTGTGGATCATACGCTAATCCTAAACCTAGGTATTTGATTTCCTGTTTCATGACAGATAAACTGTAACTAAAGCTAGACAAACATTGTGTAAACATAAAACAAACTATATAATGCACAGAATAATGAATCGCAATACCTTGTATATGCAAAAAAATAACACCTTAAACCTTGGTATTAACTGGCTATTAGGGCACTGATGTTTGGATGTTTTTTTGCTTTTGTTTAGTGTTTTATATACAGTCTTTATAAAAAAAAAAACAAAAAAAACACCCTTTTGTTAAACTATAATGCATTGCATTTTGTAAATTGGCTATAACATAAAAAAATGTATGAACATTAGTTCTAAAGTTTGTAATTATTTAAGTAAACAATATAGTGCTAAAAAAAACTATAAAGCTATATGTAAACTATATAAGTAATGCAATTGGTTTACATATAGCTTTATAGGTTTTTTATTACTATATTGTATACTTAAATAATTACAAACTATAAATTTTGTAAACTAAAATGTAAACTATGTAAAAATATGTAAATTATATAAGTAATGCAATTGGTTTCTCTGGTGGTCTAGTGGTTAGGATGCAGCGCTTTCACTGCCACGGCCCGGGTTCGATACCCGGTCAGGGAACCAAACCTATTAGGTTGCCAAAGCCAGCGCACTCTAAGTGCCGGTCCCAAGCCCAGATAAATGGGAAGGGTCATGTTTGATTTGCCAAATCAAACATGCGGATCACGAATACAGATGATCCCTAATGGGAGAAGCTGAAAGAAAGTACAAGTAATGCAACTCTATTTAATAAAACTATATGTAAGGAAACATACAGAAAATATGTCAAAAAATGGCTGTCAAAAAATTCTGTATTCATTTACTGTATAATTACAATTTTAAGAATTGTGCAATTTCTTATATTTAAAAGCTGAAATTAATAGGTAAAAAATAGGTAAAAACCCTGAAACACGATTTAAATTGTATGGTCTGGATGGATTTTTGGTTTAAAAGAGGCAGATGTAGGCGACAGGGGGGTATGGATACGGATGATCTTGTGGCAACCCCTAATGGGAGAAGCTGAAGAAGAAAAAGAAGAAGAAGAAGAAGAAGAAGAAAAAGAAGAGGAATGAATTTAGACCAGTTTATGGAGCAACTAAAGTGTAAAAAAATTTATAAATGACATTTCTGCAATGAGGACAAAAGGTTTCGATCCTGGTAATAGCACTAAGTAAATGTGAAGTATATGTACTATACATATAGATGTAAGTAAATGTTAGATATATGGTTAAAATGTTTTAGCTTTGTTCAAATGCAAAAAAATAAAAAACTACATTAAATGAGCCAGTGTCGTTTTAAATGGGAGAGGTGGGTCCTTTGAGATTTGTGAATTGGTAAATGGCTCTCAAAGATTTTCATAAACATCCATCTAGGTAGCATTAGCAATGGACATTAAAAGTTGGGTAAGACTTAAAGTCCACCACAGACTGTCAAATTATATCATGATTGCTAGTGAGACTAAAAAAAAACATGTTTATGTATGAATGTATATGTATAAACTGAATAAAACCACTCCTCAGTTCTAGGGACTCAACATCATACTTCTGTAGTACATTGTTGTATAAATTGCTGTCTGACAGCACTAATTGAATTTAGAATAATAACACTTGGCATTTCACATGACACATGACTACTCAAAATCAGTTCATGCAAAGGAGTACAAGAGTCATAGTTGCAGGGTCATTCAAGACTAGCTTGTTTGCGTAAGGTGTGACTGTCTGCACTCTGCTGTATACGTGTGTGGGGGTATATATATGTGTGTGTGTGTGTGTGTGTGTGTGTGTGTGTGTGTGTGTGTGTGTGTGTGTGTGTGCGTGTTATATAACTAATTGATTGAAATAAGCAGCTGCAGTCATGTGATGCTATACCCACAGGAGTGGTCTGCAGGAATGTTGGCACACAAACTTGAACTGTATTTAGATGCACAATGTTGTGACACATCTGCCACTAAAATAAACAGTTTAGCACCTGGATGTGTAAATGGCTGTGTGCCTATTGTGCACACTAAGGTAGACTGACAGACAGCTAATTGCAGTAGTTTGCTAATAGCAGTACTATGGGCCAGGGTAACATCCTGTTACTCTGTTGGATTCTTTTCTGGGTATCTCATTTATTTTGGCAGGAGCCTTTCCCCTCATTGTATTGTCATAAACAGTGAATTGACAACAGACAACACTGACCTTTAGTCTAAGACATATGTGGGATTTTTCCACTCAAAGCTACGCAAATCACCTACTCTGATTTGTCTTCTGCAAGTGTGGGATAGCAGCTTTTGGTTATACACTATGATAGGCTATTTTTGGTGTCATACATTGTATGTGCTTGTGAGTCTTTTGTGTGTGCATAGGAAGGAAGCGTTATGATATATGTTCATTATAAGCGTCATTCGAAAGTTGCCATTTCTTACTGGTTTTGTAACTTTAGACGTCTGTCTATCAGTCTGTTTGTCTGTCTATCTCAACTCTCCCTGCTGGAAGTGACATCTCACACTCTCCTGGGTGGCAACAGGAAATGGTCTAATGTAAAAATATATATTTATTGGAGATACATGTAAACACAGCTCTACTACTCTTGACTAGCAGTGCAAAACAATGTTTTTTTTAAAATTATGGTTCAGATTATGCACAACACATTGATAGAGTTAAATGAGTAAGTAACAGGTGTATGACGTTCCAATTTATTCATGTTTATGTTTAAAATATTTGATCATGTTTAAAATATTGAATCTAAAATAATCTTCATGAGTTTAATGGATGTCTTGCAGCTAATCTTACCATTATTCAACTGACAGTCTATACATTTGCATGCAAAACTCCTTAGCATTCAGCTGTATGGTTTACCACAAATGCTCCCTTTAAAAAGAAACAATACTCTCTTTACTCTTTCATCAAATATTAAAGTATAACAGCACAATTTTTTCTCTATATTTCATTAAATACCACTTTTGTTTCCTCAACATGTCAGACTATCACTGAAGGATTTCTTATGGTGAAGAATGTAAAACATCACCTAGAGAAAAGTAAATCTTCATTTCTTTTTAACTGTTAAATATCATAAACACTTATTAACTTGTGTGTATTTTACCCATCCCTTTCCTTTTCTGTTTCTATTCATTTTAAGTTATTAAAGAAAAACAAAACAACACAGAAAACAAAAAAAAGATGTTCCAGGATAAAGGTGTTTGATGAATTCAAACATGCCAGAATCCAAAAAAAAAAAAAAAAAAAGAGTGGTTAATATTGAAAAGAGTATTTTGTTAGCATTTAAACAACATATACTTGTAATACCGAAATGCTAATTGATTGCATTCTCCCAGGGTACACCATGTGCTCAAAAATATAACGAGAAAATGCAAAAAATAACGAGAGAATGCAAGATTTACAACTTATGAACTAATAAAAAAAATATCCCTGGAATTAAATAATTGTATTTTTAGCCTTTCCACAATCATGCACAGAATATCTAAAGTTGCAGGCTGTTTTGTTCAGAACTCAAAGATTTATTAATTATTTTAAAAGGCAGGGGTCACTATGAGTCATTCCTACACTGCACTGAGATCTATCTTTAGACCGTCAACAAATGTTTCACACACATTTCTTACTCTCAGTGCTGGAGACACTACCCAGTATTGCACCACAATTGTACCTATGTTAGCATGCTGGCTAAAGTATTAAGGTGAAAAAAAATTGTAAGGTATTTCAGTGAAGGTATCCTCATTGTAGACTATGTAATAGCAAGTATTTTCTTGCTTTTTTTTATAAATATGTGTAGTACGCCATTTATAAACTATTTCTGCCCAATAAAGGTCTTTCCTGCCTGGGACGTCACATCATTGATCTTTAGGGATATATAGCATGTTGTGCAGACATAAATAAAAGCAACAACAACAACAAAATATTAAAATTTAATTAAATACCTTTGTGCCATTTGCACATCTGTCTTCTATTTAGGTGCACATTGATCTGCATGAAGTTGAGCTCTGACACAAGGCTACATTTTCACAGAGACAAATCACATTGCAAGTGGTAACTGTATTGAGGTTGTCTGCGATAGCTGCCCCATAAGTCATATAGTGCCCTACAACTCACTGCCAAGACCTGGTGACACTACAGAAGATCTGGATGTCATTTGAGGCAGATATTTATGGTGGAAAAAATGTGAGCATGATAGATTATCATAACTTATTACTTATGTAAACCTCATGGCAAAACTAAAAAAATAACTTTGGGCATGTCTTGCTTGGCATGTTTTGGACATTCCTTGAAAAACCTCTCAATCAGCCACTCACAAACAACTCTACTGCTCCTGAGTTATTCTAGATCATTATTCTGTTGATTCACTTTGTTCTCCGGTATTAGACTTTAGTCTGCATTTCCATTCTGCACTGACATGTTGATAAAAACCGTTGCAGTGCATGAAATCAACCTAAAAAATAGAGAGCCTATTATATGTGCTCAAAAATAATAAACACCTCCATGATTTCACTACACAGTGCTATCTTAGCTATGGCATGTAGAGACTTGGGTCTTATGACTGGACACTGCAGCTGTTGCTTCTCTGTAAAAACCAATATAGAGACAGCTCCAACACTCTCTCACACACACACAAGCACGCACACACTCCTGCATTCTTCATAACTCAGGTTGAGTGTGTATGGCAGTACCAGTCTACAAAGAAATCTCACATGCTCATGGTTGCAAATTATAGCAACAATGTGCTGCATATAGTTAACATACACATATAAAGTTGTTCTCTTATAAATAAAAACACTCCTAACACAGTTAAACAATTATTTAGCATCAATTTGCCAACACAGGTTAATTAGTGGTTCTAAAATAACTTTATACGTTGTACATTTGGTCCCAGAGTTTTGTTTTTGTAGGACCTGACTGGCTAGTTTTGAAAAATGTTTGAATTAAGCTCTAAAGCAGCAGCCTTTTAAAGGCAATTTGTTGAATTGCATCATGGCAGGAGAGTGTTTTTAACTCAAGCTCTCCACCCAGCAAACCCTGCTTTTGCTTCATGCAATATGAATATTTATTTATACAATACCTGTTAAATACCATAGAAAATAAATAACTGTAAACACTAAATAATTTAAACTAGGTGACAAAAATTTGTTGAATACATTGAACTAAATCTGGAACAAATATAAATAAAATAAACTGTCTGAAAATATATTACTACTTTAAAAACTTTAAAAATATGGTTTATAGTTATATAAATCTTTGTGCAAATTTGTATATAATGCAATCTCCAAGGCTTTTTGAGCTATGTGCACATTTCTCTACTGCATTATAAAATATCTTTCTGCATGTTTTTGTTATTTAATAAGTACTCCGTGTCAATGTTCATTGCTGATGTTCACAAATACAAAATCAAAATACCTGCAGTTACATCTATCTGTTCAGGACTCTGAAGAGTGCACTGTAGTGGACAAATCAAGGAGAGAAAGAACCTTGCACCTACCGTGATCAATGTGTCCTTCTGAAACTGTGCCTGACTAAAAACTCTAAATGATTATTAATACAAACACAGACCTACACATGCACACAGTCACTCTCTGCCCTCTGACAGCCAGCCACCCTACTGCCCTGACTGAGCTTGGCTAATTTAGAAAATGGAACTACATTTGCAGAAAGGCAATTGGGTAAAGCCCGAAGGATGGCCCATTTAGGGAGGGAATAAGGGCAACAGGACGAAGTTCAAGGGATGGCCCATGTAGGGATGGAATGAAGGAGGGAGGGAGGGCAACTTGGTGAAGCCCAAAGGATTGCCAATGTAGAGTGGCAGAAAAAGAGCAAGGAACATAAACGTATTTAGCTGAGCTGATTTGTACTAGTAGCTTCCCTGGCATAACGAAAATGTTCATCTATACTAAAAAAAAGTCTGCTATAAAATTATTTCACATGTGAACACACACATTGGATTATATCCAATACTCTATAATGCTTCATTAAGTCTCTATTTTAGAAAGTTATGCATGAAGCAGCATCAGCAGAATGAAAAGTTCCAATAATGCTCATGTGTAGGGAGAAGAGAGGAACAGTGTTACATGATGGCAAAAGTCACATGACTTGGGGAATCGTTTGGAGCGCATACCTAAAAAAGCTCTCTGTCAGTCTTTTTCTGAGAATACTGCTACAATTGACACACACACACACACACACGGTAACTTAGCATTAGACATAAGTGTTTCACAGTATTTTCTACATGAACTAGCAATACTATCTGTGAATCTGTTCCATGGGCAATTTCAGGAAGTCCATGCTACACCCAAGCAGATAAACATACTCACACACAAAATTCCTTCCCAGATACATAAACCAAGTGTGGCAGCAGAACAATGCAGATGTCCTTCACTGTTCACCTCGACCACCATATTTAACATTATTTACAGAAAGGAAAGAGGACTCAGGAAACAGGTCAGAGAAAGCCTAAACAGACACACCACCTTCCTTTAGTGTTTGATGCTTAGCATTGTTGCTGCATTCTACAATTTTGTAAGACAGAATTCAAACTCTTTGCTTTTATTGTGTTTTCAAATGAAACTTCATACTTTTGACATTTTAAGGTAAACCAAAACACTCTACACTTCAACTGGTTCAACAAGCATGAGATCTTTTTTAAGCATTTAATGCAGACACTAAAATAAAAAAATTTAATAATTGACACATAAGTAGGGATATCTCAACATTTTTTATTTTAGAATGCAAAATTACTATGCATTGGTCACCAAAATACTCAAATAATTTCCAACATATTTAGAAATGGAAATTCTGCCTTGCAAACTTAAAAGCTGTCAGAAAAAGAAACGCCGAAATGCTGAACATTGGGTTATTTAAATCTTTATAAACACTGGCAATATTTTTAAATGATCACAAAAACAAGGCCTTAGACTGACTCAACACCACCAGAACAAAATGTAATGAACATAGCAATGTCTTGTGTGTATATATATATATATATATATATATATATATATATATATATATATACACACACACACATTTTTACTATGAAAGCAATAATTAAAAGTTGTTTTATTTATTGCTATGCCATACAGTATAATTATAATAACCTATAGCTCTACAAAGCTGAAAGAGAAAAAGCAGTTAGTACATTGTTCTTAAAAAATAAATAAAGAATACATTTCTTACCTGTGTTGAAAGAGGGGGTCCAGTTGAGACAAAAAATCCCTCTCAGACACTCACACATGATTGATAGATATACAAAACACACTATCAATCACTGCATATCCAAATTAAACAGACACAAAGCATGGGGTGCACTTAGTCCCGTTCTTCTTAGGTACCTGGATTAGGCTGCTGGACTGGAAGAGGAAGATGTGTTAAACCTGACTATAGAATTATATATTCCAGGTTGGTATATTTTATCCATCAGGATACATCAACTGGATGCTACTTTAATGCTAGGATGGATATTATAACACTATGCAAAATAAAAAAAAGGGGGATTTAATCATGAAATATTGTACTATACAGTGGACAGGGTGTGGTAACCAAAATGAAAAAGAGAGCAGGGGAGGCTCATGAATGGATAAATAGATTGATGGAGAGAACCAGGACCGGAGTGATAAAAGATGAGAGAGAACAACACAGAATGGACTGTTAGCAGTTTGAGTCAGCAGATTGCAGTGTGCTAAATCCACCAGTCTTTTGTTCCCGATTTTAACTTGGATTAGTAAAATAAACATCCCTTAAACCTCTTTCAGACAGAGATCAACATTAGTGATAAAAACAGACCAAAAAACCCCCAAACATTTATTCGCTCACACAAGCAAAAACAAATAAAATCTTTCAACTTTATGTATTCCTTCTGGTTAGAAATGTCTCTCAACACGTCTAGGAAATACTGTAACTGAAATCGGACTTTTCGTGTAAGAGTAAAAAGTAAAAAAATGAGTAAAAAATAACAATGATAAAAAAAACTAAACAGAAAATGGGTCTAAAACCAAAATATAACCCAAACCCAAAAGAATAATAATTAATATAAACATTGTTTTACCCAACATTTACATCAATACCATGTTTAATCCATGAATAAAAATATTTCGTCAAAAAATTATTGATTGTATTTTCTTTTTTTAATAAAAATAATAAATTAGCAGTACATTTGTAAAGAATTTAGACCTTCTTGTTTTGTAATAAATGAACCATTTTTATTTAATATAGCAGACAAGTTACAAACAAATCTAACAGATAAAATTAACAGTACAAGTGACTGTGATCTGTGTCTGTAACACTAACTCTTAAAGTAATAAACACAAATGCTGTGGCTAATGTGTATTTCAAATGTGCTTTCACAGACCAATAAATTCCCAATTAATAAAACCAGCTGACTATAAAAACTTTCTTCTCAGACATCCAACACCAACAGCAGGTGGTCTGAAATACATACATACATAGAGAGAGAGAGAGAGAGAGAGAGAGAGAGAGAGAGAGATTATTATTATATATAATAATATTATATTATATATAATATATATTATATTATACTCATACCATTGCTCTGCAATTATATTTTGTTTGTGAGCAGAGGTTTACTTATGTAAAATTCTACCAAAAATTATCTCTAGACTAAAATGAAGGGTGGGATACAGCATGGACCACCAACTATGTTGAGATGCAATCTTGTTAAGTGTAATTTGCAAAGAAACGTGGCTAAATAAACGTACACATACAGCCTCAACTCCTATGGGTCGTCTGCGTGCTTAGACACACGGCTCAATGCTCAAGAGTAACTCTACCCACTTTACAATCGAGATCATAAATTCTGTTTACAGAGTACAGTAGAAAGTGAAAGTCACTGGATCCTTCTGCTTTGGGCAGAAGCATTAAAAAAGAGACCACGGTTTTGTTCTTGGTTGAGAAAATAAAATTTCAACACCACTCAAGCTTATTAACGAAGTTCAGGTGTAGTGGTGATATTCAACGAACAAACTGTTGAATGGCAATTTGACAAACATCACAGTCTCTTTGTTGGCGGAGAAGCTGGAAATACTGTGTATGAGTAGGGACGTCCCAGAAGCATTATTTAGTTAAGATTAGTTAAAAGTACAGTGGAACCCGGTTATGTCGATGTCCTAGGGGGTCGCCAAAAAGCACCGAGGTAACCGATGATCGAGATAAACGAAAATCAAAATTGCGGCAATATATTAACGTGCTTGAAATTTCTTTATGTACATGATGTGTGTTAATAAATAAGAATGTGCATGCAAGTGTTTTTAAAGGGTTTTTTTTAACCAACAGCGTTGCCGCGATTTGTTTGATGAAGGCATGCTATAAAAATACATACAGTACATGTTTATCTGTCAGGAATCCACCTGCCACGCCGAAGGGGGCTTTCTCGGCCGCTTTCTCTGAAGCTCCCGTCTTCAATCGCGCACATATGGTGCTCGTTTAGCATCATCACCAGCTCCTATTTAAACTTCCACACTCTCACCGTCCGTTATTGTTGGTATATGTTGGTTCACGGCGGTCGTTGTTATCGCTCATGCGTTTCCCGGTACGTGCCTTCCCACCGGCACTCTCTCAACGGCTGCTCTTTTCTTCCAAAAGCCGCGCCGCGCCCCTACTAACACTACGAACACTAGCACTAACTAACAGCAGAGATTCACCAGTATACAACACCTGTAGCAGCTGTAAGGCTTGATTTTTCCGCCACTTCCGCGAATTCTTCTGCGGCTGCACCGAGATAACCGACGTTAAATGGCAAATTTTTCCCCCCTTTGTGCTCAAGATATTAGGGGTCGGTGACATAACCGATAAAAAATGCTTAGAAAAAGCCAGAATTTGGCGGTTCCACTTCAAAAACGTCGACTTAATAGGGTTGTCGAGGTAACCGAGGGCGAGATAACCGGGTTCCACTGTATATTATTTATCCCAAAGTGAAATTGTAATTTTTGCATATCCCAACTTTTCGAGAAGATGGGTCAGAGCACAAAATTCATCAGAGCACCCCAGAGCTTTTAAGGTTAAGCACTATGTTTAAGGGCCCAACAGTGGCAGCTTGGTGGTGGTGATATTAAAACCCTGACATCATGTTTAGTAATTAGCTTAACTGCTGAAACACCACTGCATAGAGGTGAATCTGGAGACACGCAGATAGACAGACACATTAACATATGAATGCTTACAGGGTTTTTGTTTTTTTATCAAAATTGTGTTGCATTTATTTAATTAAGCTTAATTTTTAAATAAATGCACTGTAAGGTGTGAATGTAATAATCAGAATGTATTTTTAATTAAAATTCTTAGCAGATTTGAAAGAAACAACAAATAGGCAAGTTCATAACTTTGTCCAGGTTTAGGAAATACATAGAAATGAGCTATTTAGGGGTTTAAAAAAAAGAATCGGTCCATATTGCTGTCCTGAATAACTTTTCACTAAAAATAATCTAAAATAACATTTGTATTATTTATTTACTGTATAGCATATTTCGGCTGCCCTGCAAGTCATTCTCTAACTGAGAAGCCTCCCGTTTCAGGCAGTGGAACTGCCCAACCTCAGTTAAACCGACGCAGATGGAACGTACCACATTCCCTGGCGGGGTGCAGGTTGTTATAAGGGAAAATAGAGACCTTCGTTATTAAAAGATTAATAAGCTTTAAAACTTTTGATGATAAATAACAGTAACAATAATAGTGATAATAAAGAACAGTTGTTCTACGATTACTCGAACCCATAATTATATAAAGCTCAAAATAGAAAAAAAAAAATAAAGCAAACATTTCCTCTTTGCTCCTTGTACCGTAAACCAGCGCTTAAAATGGACGCTGAACAATCTTTCTATTTGTTTTTTCCGCTGAACAAACTAAACAAACGCTTTATATAAAATTAAAATGTACCTCGCCCCTTTTAAACCTTTGAATAATATATGGGTTCAGCGCTACGTGGCTAGTCCTGGCATTTGTAAAGAAAGCGTGGTTGCCAGATTGACGTGTTTCAACTATACATTCAGAATTGGGATCAGCAGAGGGATGAGAAAAGCAGGTAAAGAGACAGGGAGGTGTGGCAGCAGGTGAGGAAGCATATTGCAAAAGCAAAAGAAAAGGCATATGTATATATGAGCTGTACACTAGAAGACGTTGTACACTAAGAAATGAGAAAAGGATTTGTACTAATTTTCCAGGCAGAGCGACCGAGCTGGGAGGGATATGCTGCAAGTTAGAGCAATAAAGGATGGAGATGGAAGAGTGTTGACTAGTGAGGGAGTGTGTTGAGAAGATGGAGGGAGTATTTCGAGCAGCTGATGAATGAGGAAAATGAAAGAGAGAAAAGGTTGAATGGTGTGGAGATGGTGAAGCAGGAAGTGGATAGGTTTAGTAAGGAAGAGGTGAGAGCGGATGCCTGAGGAATGGAGAAGGAGTGTGTTGATACCGGTTTA
Organism: Silurus meridionalis; assembly: GCF_014805685.1. NCBI lineage: Eukaryota > Metazoa > Chordata > Actinopteri > Siluriformes > Siluridae > Silurus > Silurus meridionalis. The sequence continues at coordinate 19,293,978 of NC_060896.1, read as the reverse complement.
GGAATGAGGAAGCTGTGCAGACCTGCAGTAACTACAGGGGAATAAAGTGGATCAGTCACACCATGTAGTTATGGGAACGAGTAGTGGAAGCCAGGCTGAGAGGAGAGGTGACCATCTGTGAGCTAAGATGGGGTGGGTGGAAAGAAGAACATCTGCAAGAGTGAAGGGAAAGTTTATAGGACTGGGGGGAGACTTGCTATTTTGCATGGTTTAGAGACAGTGGAATTGACAAAAAGAAAGGAGATGGAGCTGGAGGTAACAGAGTTAAAGATGCTGAGGTTTTCACTGGTAGAGACAACACAAAGAATGTAGGACATTTTGGAGACAAGGTGATGGAGGCTAAATTGAGATGGTTTAGACATGTGCAGTGGAGGGACATGGGATATATAGGTAGAAGAATGCTGAGGATGGAGCCACCAGGCAGGAGGAAAAGAGGAAGGCCAAGGAGGAGATTTATGGCGGTGGTGAGGGAAGACATGCAGGTAGCTAATTTAAAAGAGGCAGATGTACAGGACAGAGAGCAATATGGAGACAGACAGACAGACAGACAGACAGACAGACAGACAGATAGATAGATAGATAGATAGATAGATAGATAGATAGATAGATAGATAGACATACGTTATATACACATAAATGAATGTGAAATGTTGGGCAGAATGTACAATAATGATAAAGATACATATAGATAAAATAGTGCAGATGTACTGAGGAGTAAAAAAGATATACTATGTAATATGTACATGTATTGTACAGAGGTTATATACAGAGTTTTGTTTTGTGTTTTGTTTTGTAGTGATTTAGCGGTGTAGTGTAGAGTTCAGTAGTGTGATGGTGGATGAAAAAAGCTGTCCCTGAACCTGCTGGTTCTGGTGCGTAAGTTCCTGTATCTCCTTCTCGATGGAAGGAGGTTAAACAGATTATGACTGGGATGTGAAGAGTCCTTGATAATGTTGTGAGCTCTGCGCAGACATCTGCTGTGGTGAAGGTGTTCAATGGCAGGTAGTTGGGTGCCAGTGATGCGTTGGGCGGTTTTGACCACCCTTTGCAGGGCTTTACATTCACTCACAGTGGAGCCTCCGTACCATACGGTGATGGAGTTGGTCAGGATGCTCTCAATGATGCAGCGGTAGAAACTCGTTAAAATCCCTGGGGACAGATGAGATTTCTTGAGACTTCTCAAGAAGTACATGCGTTGTGCTTTTTTAACCAGAGCTAACATGTTCTGCTGCCAGGACAGATCCTCAGAGATGTGAACTCCTAGGAACTTAAAGCTGGAGACTCGCTCTACCTCAGTTCCATTGATGTTGACTGGTAGATGTCTTCTGCTGTTGGATTTTCGAAAGTCCACAATGAGATTTTTGGTCTTTGTGGCGTTGAGGGTCAGGTTGTTGGTGGCACACCATGCTGCCAGATTACGGATCTCTTCCCTATAAGCCGATTCGATGTTCTTGTCTATCTGGTCGACCACGGTGGTGTCGTCTGCATACTTGATGAAGATGTTGGAGTTATACAGAGGAGCACAATTGTGGGTAAACAGGGAGTAGAGTAGTGGGCTCAGAACACAGCACTGCGGGATGCCAGTGTTCAGAATGAGGGTTGAGGATACCTGGTTTCCCAACCTAACAGATTGAGGTCTGTTGGTGAGAAAGTCCAGAATCCAAGTGGAGGTACAGATACCCAGATCACTAAGCTTAGTGATCAGTACAGTGGGTAGGACTGTATTGAACGTGGAGCTAAAATCAATGAACAGCATTCTGATGTAGGTGTTGCTTTGATCCACTGTTGCTTTGATCCACTGTGAAGACCCCTAATGGGAGCAGCCAAAAGAAGATGAGGAAGAAGAAGATTTACATATATACTGTATATATAAACCCCAAAGAGACTATATTATAAATTCTCAATGAATTGGTTTGATTAGGCAATGTTATTTTCCCTATTTAAAGTTGCATTCTTTATAAACATAGTTTATATGAGTTTGGTTTTATTACCCAGTTTTCTCTATTTTTGGTGCAGGGCTGGAATAGGAGTTTTCCTTGTGTTGTCTCTATTTTATAGTTGTTGAATAAATGCTGGGGTTCATTTGCTGCTATGGAATAAATCTGTGACTGTAGCTCCTAGAAAAGCATATTTGCTTTTGTGACTGAAATTATTACTTTAATTAAATTAGAATGTGTTAAATAAATAATTCAACATAAAAAACGAAGTTTAATTCAACATCAAAATTTTATTTGAACGTTATTTAACTTAACTTCTTCTTCTTCTTCTTTTGCCTGCTCCAATTAGGGGTCTTCACAGTGGATCATCTGTCTCCATATAGCTCTCTGTCCTGTACATCTGCCTCTTTTAAATTAACTACCTGCATGTCTGTCCTCACCACATCCATAAACCTCCTCCTTGGCCTTCCTTTTTTCCTCCTGTCTGGTGGCTCCATCCTTTGCATTCTTCTACCTATATATCCCATGTCCCTCCTCTGCACATGTCCAACCATCTCAATTTAGCACCTTGTCTCCAAAATGTGCTACAGTCTTTGTGTTGTCTTTATTTTATAGTTTTTGAATGAATGCTGGGGTTCATTTGCTGTTATGGGAGAAATCAGTGACTGTAGCTCCTAGAAAAGCCTATTTGCTTTTGTGACTGAAATTATGACTTTAATTAAATTTGAACACATAAAATAAATAATTCAACATAAGAAAAGACGTGTAACTTTCTTTTGTGGGAAAGGTGAATAATGGAATCCTTTTTTTTTTATATAACCTACACTCATTCTGAAAAGATCTTTACTGCTTTAGAGTTAAGTTTTTCATATAGCTTTTGGAAATGTTTTTATATTACAAAATTTAAAAGGTTACTTTATTGCCAAGCTTTCATTACCTAACACCTTACAGCTGAGACACAATAGAAATATTTATATTAAACAATCTGCGGATTATTGACTACCATCTAAAATTTAGAAGGTGACTAAGGAATAGAGGAGGACCTGGTGTGTTTTCATCACAGTACATGCTAAAAGCAGGACCTACACATAAAAGAGAAAGTATATTGATTGAAATACAACAATAAAATTAATTCAGTTCATTTTTGTATGAAATGAGAGCATAATTACATTGTGTACCATCCAAATGAAATTCAACATGATCAACACAATAAAATCTTCAGATTCAGATTTCTTAAAGATGCCATTTATCCATGATTTTTACTGCTTGCTGGACAGTTGGTTAAAAACAGTGTATTCCAGAGATTTAGAAAGAAAGGAGAGAAGTGATACCAGTCTGTTGTTGTTGATGTCTGACAGGTTTCTTTAATATGGGAAGGACCCTTGATTACTTGAAGGCAGATTTCCTCAAACTTCTCATCATACAAGGAGGCAAAATCATCAGCATTCAGGGAGGATGGAGCAGGTGTGGCAAGGGGGTTGGGAAGTAAAGAGTAGATGTGGAGCTTACGAAAATCTTGTGCGAAGGCCTTGAGCTTTTCCTTGTAGAAGACAGTCTTAGTAGAAGTCACACCTGAAGAAAATTTGGTCAGGAGTGCACAAGATACAAGGTCTACATCGAGTTGTGATTTTTTTCCACTTCCTCTTTGCTGATCTGAGTTCTCGTCAATTGCTGCGTAAAACTTCTGACAGCCAGGGTGTGGGACAAGATACAAATACAAATACTGTGAATCAACAAGAAGCAAAGCCAAAAAAAACCCAAAAACGTAAATACACAAAACTAGTTAGGGGCTAGGAAGTAAGGAATAGGCAGTGGGGAATAAGGGCCCAGTGGCGGCATCTGGTGGTCAAGGCAAAAAAAACCCTAAAATGTCCAAACCCTGACAGATATGCTTTTTAATGTTTATGGAGAGATATAAGATGTGCAGTCATGTTAGAATGAAAGTTCACCCTCTTTCAAGTATATGGTTTTACATATCAGGACATGATAAAAAGCACAATGGACAGAGACAGAGCAAAGGCAAGTAAAAGTGCTAAATGCTTTATAAAGCATATAACAACCTTATACACCCGAGATGATGGGCAACCTTATGACACATGCTGTTATTGGCTGGATGCTTGTGCGTAGACACGTGAATATCCAGTACAATCCAGGCAGCATTTTATTATGTGTGCTCATTATTATCAGAAGTGTGGGGGACAAAATCATTCATATTTCAATGTGTGGGGGACATGTCCCCCATGTCTCTGCTACTTCCCAGCTAGTACTATTGCTAGCATTGTACCACTGCCCTCTCTGTCACCACTACTATCAGGTAGTACTCATCCTCCTTCTTCCTTATGCAAGTAATATTCGAACCACTAATATTACTATGTAATTATCCGCCTCCTCCCTCTTACTAGTAAAAATTAAAGAAGTTAAAAGTGTAATAAAGAAAAGTAAAACATAAAATTCCCCCTCAATATATGTATAATAAAATGTTAATGTATAAAACAATTGAATATCTAATAAAAGTTAAAAGGTCTAGTAAAAATGTAAAACAGCCAATAAAATGCTAAATGTATAATGAACCGTATAAAGGTTTTATATAGTACAGAAATATTGAAATATCTAATAAAAACTGTAAAAGTATAATAGAAAGTTTAATGTTTATTAAAGTTTAAATGTCTTACTAAAGGTTAAAAGGCTAATAATAATAATAATAATAATAATAATAATAATAATAATAATAATAATATACAGAATAGCGGGTGAATAAATTATGAATCTTCTTGCCAGTGCTGATGAAATCTTTGGCAAAACAGTTTGTTGTTAGAACTTGAACTCACACTTGAACACAGTGCCGTGGTGTACACCTGCTCAGGAAGGAAAGAAAAGCAAAAAAAAGAGTTTATAAATCAGTGACATGTTTACTTAACTAGATGTTGTTTGTGTATCTCTATGGCAAACGCGCCGGGGGAGGGCTGAGTTCGTGTAAAACTATGGGAGCCCAGAGGGGAGCGTCAGCGGACATTAAAGAGAAACCCAATTTTTATTAAAACAGATTGATGTAAACTACACATTCGAGTTAATCGATAAAATCGATTTATCGCCCAGCCCTACTTGAGTTGCATCCCATGCTCTGTAAAATCTCTCCCAGATTTGATCCACCTTATCTGGGTGGAGGGTGGCTGCTCCCTCATTTTATGTGGCCTAGGATGTACGCTGCACTCAGGGAGAGCAGCTTTCCCTGGGTCCACAGCAGGATCTGACGTGCCAGCTTGTATAGCAGGCGAGATTGCAGACCCCCCTGGTGGTTGTTGTGGGAAACCATCAAAGTGTTGTCCATACAGACCAATATATGGTGGCTTCTGAGGTCTGGGGAAAAATGCTTTAGAGCTCGAAGCGCAGGCTTTTATGACCACTCCTGACCCTGTAAAGAACGCGTGTCGTAAGCGTTATACGATAGACAGGAACTCCCAGCATGGGGCCCTGAAACAGAAACCCGGGATCTCTTTATACATCTAAGGCACGTAGAACTCGTTGAATGACCTTGATCGTACTGAGTGGATTGCCCCTCCGAGAGAACCCTTGGGCCCTGAGCCACCACTGGAGGGGTCTCGTGTGCAGGAGGCCAAGTGAAAGCACATTGGATGCCCACCATCAGACTCATCAGTTGAAACTGCTTCACAGTTAGTGAATGGCCTTTCCTCACTTTCTTGATGGCCGTGAGGATTGACTTGACATAAGCAGGAGACAACTGCGCCTGCATAAGGGTTGAACCCCATAGTACGCCCAAATATTTGGCTCTCTGTGATTGAGAAAGCACACTCTTCTTGGCGTTCAGCCTTAACACCAGCTCCTTCATGTGGGCAAGAACGACATCTTGATGCTAGCCCGCCAGCTGCTCCGATTGGGCCAATATCAACCAATTGTCGATAAAAATTAGAATGCGGACCCTCTAAATCTCAGTGGGAGCAGTGCAGCAGCCTCACACTTTATGAAGGTGTGGGGTGAGAGGGCAAGACTGAAAGGAATGAAAGGACTGGCTATTGGTAAGCTTCAACCTCGAAAGCAAACTTCAGGAACTTCCTGTCCAGTGTTTCATCACCAGAGCCTACTTGGGCCCCACCAGGGTGGGGCATACCCCATTAAACTGGGGAGGAAGAGACTCACAACTGCTGTCTACTGTGCAAAAGACCCATCGAAACACGTCTGGCAGAGCCTGCCAGGTTGCTAGATAGTCTCTAAGTAAATAATAGTCGCTCGAGACTGACCTCTGGTGTGCCTAGAGCCAGAGCTTACACTATGGTGCAGCTCTAGGGGCCTCCTGAGAGGCAGCAAACCCTCCAAGTCTGCTATGGTACCGGGTGGAAAAGGGAAGGCATTCCCCTGAAGTGCTGAGTGTGGCAGGGTTAACAGACGGTTCGCTTGAAGGATGGCTGCATGGAAATATGCATCCTTCATATCTATCGTGACACACCAGTTCTCTGACCTAATTTGGCAAACGACCTGATTCAGGGTCAGCATCATCAACCTGAGTCTCAAAGCCTTTAAGCGGTTCAGCTGACATAGATCAGTATAGTATGCAACCCTCTGGCTTGGTGGGCAGCATCGGGGATTTTTAGGGATGACGCAACACCCGGGGAGAGATAGACAACCAGCGTCTCTACAACCCGGAGCATCGTCCCATAACCACACTTTTCAGTCTGACTTTATTATCATATAGCGACACCTGAAGGGACGGGCCGAATAATGGCTTCGCCCAAGACCTGGACACCTCAGTCCCAGTGTAGAGGCAGTGATGTGGGTTGCAGAAAGTGCTCATCAAGCTTCCTGGATAGGCGAGCTTCTGCTAATCGGCCGGCCAATCTATCTCAAGCATGGCTATGGCATGGGTCACTACCTCTTATAGCTCCTCTAAAAGACTGACTGAAGGGTTGTCTCGCAGAGCTCCATCCCCCAGGAAGGAAAGGAATGCTTAGTTTCTTGGTCGCTTTTTTTTTTTTTTAACCTCTTAGCCTAAAGCACAAACAATAGTTTTGTAATTTAGGTGGTTATTCTTTTGTTTACGTCACAGTACTTCAATTGGTATATTGTTTGTATGTGTTTTGGAATAACTTTCACATAAAAAACACCATCTTGGTGGTAATAAAACAAATATGGCTGATAGAATATAGTGTAACGAAACAAATGAGAAACAAATGAGACCACCTATCATTTCAAACCTTTTATTTCCAGCCAGTATTCTTTTTTACTCTTTACAAACTCTTAGTGGTCAAACAGCACACGTGCACACAAACCAGGAAGTGAATACAGAAAATAATGAATTTAATCCATTTTGGAATAAGGCTGTAACATAACAAATAACGAATATTATCTTGAAGCACTGTAGAAAAACAAGAAACATGATATTGCGAGAATAGTTTTGCTTGCTGATGCAACTCTTACAACTTCAAGAGGCAAGCTGTGTTTCAAGAGCTCATGAAAGTAGCTGTAATAATGGAATGTTAGAAAAGCAGATCGGCTTAAACATCGATCTGAAATCCTTTGTATTTAATGATGTGTAATTACATGTCCAAGCTTACTTTAAACTCCACCTCAATCAACTCCTGACTGGACAGATCTATCAGGACAAGAATAGAGGAATCGTATGACAGCTGAACACTGACCAGGTACTATCCGGAGGAGAGACAACTTATCAGTGTTTTGCCTCCTCAGATAATGCTGAGTGTGTACGAGCTGAACTGTGTGAAATCAGCACCTACCTATTTGTTGGCTGCTGCAAGACACATCAGAATTGCCCTCCCTGCCTTGTACGGCAAGTTCCGAACACAAGATAATGCACAACAGAAGTCAGAAACAGAAATTTGTTTGATTAGGTTTAGGGTCTGACCACTTTTTTCTCAGAGATGTACACACAATCCTGCTGAAGTAAGCACAGGCAGCCCAGAAGCACAGGCTGGACCCCCAACTGGGCCCAGCTCCCTCGGTCGGAAAGAAATGTACTTAGTGTAAGTGCAGAAAATTGATGTCTTTTATTTTGTTTTTTGTTTGTATGCATTTGTACGTAATTAGTGTTTTCCTGTTTGAAGTTAGTGTATAGAGAAGGGGGTGAGTTGGTGGGAACGCTTACTTTCTGTTGAACGTTTTAATAATTCTCAACGGGTTTTAATAATTCTCAACGGGTTTTAATAATTCTCAACGGGTCTACAATTTTGGACCTCATTCAACATAACATCAATAAATCTACATGGTTATACGAAAAATATTCACAACAATAAAAACAAGGATTAAAAAAAAGGTTTAAAATTTTATTTAAAATAAATTAAGACACTTAAGAACAGAATAGAAATTGATTATACAAAAAAATACAGTGGGGTCAGTTTGGACGTAACACAGGGCTCATTTAGTAAATGCACAGATAAACAATATGCTAATTGTGGCTGTTAATGTTAAGTTAACATTATGCCATGTCGTCCCAAATAAAACACTGCATGGGAAACGGCTTTGGTGTGTTAGTTACAGTGCACTATGCTACAAGCTATTGTAAACAAGCTAACGTTCACTAGATAAGACATATTTTAATCACTAATAAATCAGCATTTTTTCCGCAACTAATTTATGAATGAGTCTGCATCAACTACATTAAAGAGAATCACTTTATTTAAAGTGAATAAAATATATAAAACACATTAACAAATCCGAAAACAAATGAACAAATCCAAAAACAAATCAACAAAAACAAGTGCAAAACCAGAAGAAATAAAGAAAAAAAAAGAAAAAAAAAAGACTGTTGTACTTCCTGTATATCTAGAATGACAGGTGTCTCATCCAATTATCTGTAAGTTTCCATTCAACTATACCTACCTTTTCCGGTTTGTCTGAATTTTGTCGTTGTGTTTCCGGATTTTTTATTTGTTTTCGGATTTCTTGTTTTGTTTTTGGATTTGTAAATTTTGGTTTTGGATTTGTTAATTTGTTTTTGGATTTTTTGTTTTGTTTTTGGATTTGTTAATTTGTTTTTGGATTTGTTAGTGTTTTTGGATTTGTTGTTTTGTTTTTGGATTTGTTAATTTGTTTTTCGATTTGTTTTTTTGTTTTTGGATTTGTTAATTTGTTTTGGGATTTGTTAATGTGTTTTGCACTTCTCGGCCACCGTAAAAATACCCCACCTAATGGAGTTGAACATTAATTGAGCCGCAGACACACACCTGACTCGTGTGTGAAGAGTAGGTGAGATGAACTAGGAAAGCAGGCAGTGGGTCAAACCACTGTGAGGAAGGGGAGGGGGGAACTCAACTGTTTCTAAATGCATTTGTTTTTTTTCTACTTACACAATTATTTAGGTATACATACATATATTTTTCACAATAGAGAGTGCGATATTTTTTTTTACTATTTTTTTTGGAAGGGGACAATCCTCGGATTGGGGGCATGTCCCCTCCGTCCCCCCCGGGATTTACGCCCATGGTTTAACGGATGTACCTGCTTGTGGTCTCGGACGCGCATCATGAAGTGGATCAGTGGGACACGACGCACATACTAACGGCAGAAGAGGTATGACAGCGGTTTAAAAGGATTATGGCTTTATGCATCGCTGTTGTGGAAGACGCATTTGTTGCGATTACTCTTGGATGTAGTCTGTGTTGCCGTTGGTTTCATCTTGTGTGCTGCCTCCCTACGTTCATTCATGATTTGAGTCTCTGAGCGCTGAATGCAGCGCTGTTTGAAGTGCGCGGTGACTGTTGAGTTTGAGAATGAACTCTGAGGATATTGAGCACGCTGAGAATGAACTCTGAGGATATGGAGCACGCTGAGAAGGAACTATGAGGATATGGAGCACGCTGAGAAGGAACTATGAGGATATGGACCACGCTGAGAAGGAACTCTGAGGATATGGACCACGCTGAGAAGGAACTCTGAGGATATTGAGCACGCTGAGAAGGAACTCTGAGGATATGGAGCACGCTGCAGATAGCGGCAAACGAGAACTGCGGTAAACCAGCCGCATCTTGAAAATACACGGTTAAGCCAGCCGCACTTAGTTTAGTGTTGCGCGTCTAATCGTGCACTTATGGCAGGGGTGGGCAATTAATTTTTACAAGGGGCCACAAGAGAAACCTGAATTATGTCAGAGGGCCACACCAACGATAATATTTTAGGGATGCACCGAAATGAAAATTCCAAAAACCAAAAGTGAGGAAACCAAGGCCAAAACCGAAAACTGAAACACCGAAAGTGTTGTACTAACCTCACTAAAATCAATGCTTTGCAATTCAAAGAATAAATCAATTACAAAAGTTTTTTTTTTTTACTTATTATTATAAATTATTTTTGTTACCATTCATAGGTATTGACAAACAGGCAGCGGTCAATTATTATTAGCAGCGGTCTGTTAAACAAACATAATTGACCGCCGAACGTTTGGAAGCCCATTCAAGTGAATGGAAGGTTCTAATCTACAGCATTAAGAAGAGCCGTGTAATCAGGGGCGCAATTAACAGTTTTAAGGGGGGGGGTCTGCAAGACAGAAGTTTGGGCCCCCATATATATATATTTTTTATATATATATATATATATAAATATATACACGTTATATTATTATTAAAAGTTAATATAGTTTAATTTTATTTACAGGGAATTTATTTTATTTCACCAGTGTTATTTAAAATGTGTGTATGTACGATTTAAAAAAAAAAAAAAAAAAAACTAATTGTAAAAATTTTAATTGATTGTGGGGCCCCCTAGCGTTCTCTTGGGCCCATATGCCTGGCATACTCTGCACCCCCCCTAACGGCGCCCCTGCGTGTAATAAATATATTATAATAATAATTATTTTCGGGATCCACGGGGAATGTTTCAAAGATCAACCCGTCGATCCACTGTCGACCACTGATCTGAGGCAATGAATTCCATAATTTTTTGTTATGCTTTTTGCCTTAGCTCCATCACTGGAAAACTTTCCTGCCTTTTCAAATACGTCCTCTACGGACGGAGTGCGCATGCTCGGATTGACTTTACTTTTCTGCCCCGCGTTCTTCTCATATTTAGAAGGCAATCGGGATGTTTGGATTTCAGATAGATATAGATAGATGTAAAGACGCTCCAAAAAGGCGTTTCCGTTAAAAAAACAAAAAGACATTAAACATCTACAAATCTCACTGCATTCTCAATCCTGTTCCATATTCAAACACTCATTAAACATTTTCCTTTATAGGTTTGCTCAATATTTTCAGTAATTCTTATTTACAGTGTCCCTGTCTATTACTATATTGTATTTTTACCCCTTTTACTGTGGAGTTTTGGAGAAAAATAAAGGCAAAATCACTCAAAACCCTCAGGTGCATTTTTAACCATGTTTCATATTCAAACACTCAAAACATTTTCCTAGATAGGTTTTTTCAACTGATTCCTCTTCACAGTGATCCAGACCATTTTATTTATTTTGTATTTGTCAATAAATTTGACTGTACATTTTCAAGAAATGAAAGGCAATATTATTTAAAACGTGTTATTTTACATATTTCCATATTATTCACAAAAATCTAAATAATTTGCATGATTATATTTATTTTAGAACAGTTACACTTTCAGAAAAAAATTATTCCTGTTTTGTTCAAACATAAAAATTGAAATCTGGATTTCACTCCTTTACTATAAAACTTGAGAGAAAAATGAAAGGTTGCAATTATGCTGAGACATGTTTAATTTACAATCAAATGTTGAGGAAACAAAATAAATAAAAAACATACCTTGTGTATTTTCCTTTAATGTACATCATCAGTGGCATTTTAAACATTGCCAGAACTGTTCGTTACCAATTACACTTCTGGGTATATCTACACATGTAGGATGATACCACTCTTGGCATTTGGAGCACTGGACCATCAGCTCATTGTAATTGTACTGTGTTCTGCAAACGCAGTAAACAGGCATCGCAGTTTTGGTGACGTTGACCTCGGCTTCACCCTCTCATGTCTTCATGCCAAATGCGATACTGTTTTTCGTTAACGAAGCATACAGTTGTGCCCTTAGCCTGCTTTCATTAAATACGCATACCTCTGATGGGTGACCCTTGCAAACAGCATATGCAAATGCTATTGCAAACAACCCACCATTGCTGTGATTTGATTGCTGCTGCACAGCTGGTTGCAAAACATCAAACTTGTCTGACTGCGTCCTCACCAGCCAGGACAGTGCTTGTAGTGTTTCTGGGTCCAGAGGGGTGCATTTGCTGTCATACACAGAGAGCTGATTTTCATTACAAAACAAATTGCTGACCGTGATCCAGTGGCATTGCCGAATGTTCAATATTTGCACAAACTTATTTTGTGGCTGGCCAGGTCGATGATATCACAGGTCAACCAGTAATCAGGGTGAAGTATTTGTTGCAGCATTTGTATTTTTGGTGGCCTGCATAGTCTTCGAGGAGCAATTGTTTCTGATGGAACGATTTGTTCCAGATTGGCCCTTCGATTTTCGATTGTCCTCTCCTGATATTCTTCACTGGTTCTTTCTGTAGATACAGAAGATGCAATTTATTTCTTAAATATTTTTTGTGCCACTTCAGATTTAAATTTGATGCAATGTCAAGACAGTCAATCTTGTTTGTGATCTTAGTCTATTAAGTATCTTTATGATGAGGGACAGCAGTGTCAGTTCTACATTTCGGGACCTTTTAGAAGACCACATGATAAATGTAAGGGACCATGAGATAAAATACAGTCATAATCATGCAATGATAAACCATTCTTTTAATTAATCAGCTGATTTTCCTTTCCCTTCAGTCTGCTCAGGTGTTTTGGGCTATACTTACATTTGTTGTACTTCAGCACTATCATCTTTCCTCTTTCCCGTGTTGTGTAATAGTGAAATTGAACATAGCAAATATGCTCGTCTCCTGCAATATTGACACTGGACATACAAACATACAATTTCCAATCAATATATTTCTCTTTCTAAATAAGCTGTGAAAGTTGTTTCAAGAGATTGGAAGCCATGACTCTGCTATCATAATGACAAGACATCAGTGTACACATTCAGTAACACTTTAGAGTGAAATCTTATTTGTTAATGTATTAACTAACATAAACTCACAATGAGCAGTAGGTAAACTTAGAATAATACTTCCCTCCACTTGTTCTGTATCAGTGATTGTTCCCAATATTTGTACCTCACCAGTTAGAGAGATATATATATATATATATATATACACACACACACAGTACAGACCAAAAGTTTGGACACACCTTCTCATTCAAAGAGTTTTCTTTATTTTCATGACTATGAAAATTGTAGAGTCACACTGAAGGCATCAAAACTATGAATTAACACATGTGGAATTATATACATAACAAAAAAGTGTGAAACAACTGAAAATGACATATTTTAGGTTCTTCAAAGTAGCCACCTTTTGCTTTGTTTACTGCTTTGCACACTCTTGCTATTCTCTTGATGAGCTTCAAGAGGTAGTCACCTGAAATGGTCTTCCAACAGTCTTGAAGGAGTTCCCAGAGATGCTTGGCACTTGTTGGCCCTTTTGCCTTCACTCTGCGGTCCAGCTCACCCCTAAACCATCTCGATTGGGTTCAGGTCCGGTGACTGTGGAGGCCAGGTCATCTGGCACAGCACCCCATCACTCTCCTTCTTGGTCAAATAGCCCTTACACAGCCTGGAGGTGTGTTTGGGGTCATTGTCCTGTTGAAAAATAAATGATGGTCCAACTAAATGGAAACCGGAATGAATAGCATGCCACTGCAAGATGCTGTGGTACCCATGCTGGTTCAGTATGCCTTCAATTTTGAATAAATCCCCAACAGTGTCACCAGCAAAGCACCCCCACACTAGGGCTGTGCAATATGGACAAAATAATCATATTGCGATTTTCTGAATGAATATTGCGATTGCAATTTTAACAATTGTTTTTGCTTTTTCAAACTTTTTTAAACATGCTTTTTCTAAATGTATTCAGTGCACAAGAAGTGCATAACAAAACATTTATAAATTATATAAAATAACAGTAATAGTTTAATAAACAAAACTGTAGTAAAATTGTCTTTAAAACAGACAACATAAAATAAATTAAAATTAACTAAACTAAATTCCAGTCATAATAAATAAACTTCAAAACTGTTTTTTTAGTGCACACATTTAATAACTGTACAGTAGTACTAACTGCTTGATAAACAAAACTGTAATAAATTGTCTTAAAAACAGACATGAAATAAATTAAGATGAACTAACCTCAACTCCAGTCATAACAATAATTAAAAACTAACAGAAATCAAAACCATTGCTCTCTTAAAGGTTTTTTGCAAGAAAAACCAGCATGTCCACCATATCTGTGGTCGTGGCGTAGTATTTCACCTGCTTGAGCTCGTATTCAACGCCCGCCTTACATTTCTCATACATTTCGGGAATAGCAAATCGTGTGAAATGAGTGCGAGATGGCAGCTGGTATCTTTTGTCGAGTGTTTGTATTAGTCTTTGGAAGCCGTCTTTACTGAAGATGTGCGCAGACATCATATCTTTGCATATATAATAGGTGACTGCGTCGGTAATTTCTTTGTGCCGTTTTGATCCTTTCTCATAAGGCATGGCGCTTGCAAATGCTTGAACAATGTATACTTGTTCAATCTGTTCGGGCTGGCTTTGATGTGTGCTTTTGTTTGTTTCGATGGATTTTGTCGACATGCATTGATCATGCAGTTTTTTATGGCGCTGTTTTAAGTGTTGGAACAGATTTGTAGTATTGCTCCGTTTCGTTGGAATAATCATTCCACAAGTCTTGCAAATTACCTTGCTCTGTGACACATCCTCTCTCCTGAATCCAAAATACTCCCAAACGACTGAATTTCTCTTTGACACCAAATCATTTTTATCCATATTTTATGTTCTTTCCTCCCGCTCGCCGATTTGGTTTTTCCGCTCAGCTTCGTCGTGCGCTGCGTGAGCTCTGATTGGTTAACGTCTTAAAAACATGCGCACAAGAATGTATTCTGAATAAAAATATAAATAAATTAATAGATAAAATCGCAGCCTTATGCGGTTTAGAAATCGCATTGACCTGGTCTCTAATCTGAGCTGCTGTTAACCTGCGATTTCTGAGGCTGGTGACTCGGATGAACTTATCCTCTGCAGCAGAGGTGACTCTTGGTCTTCCTTTCCTGGGGCGGTCCGCATGTGAGCCAGTTTCTTTGTAGCGCTTGATGGTTTTTGTGACTGCACTTGGGGACACTTTCGAAGTTTTCCCAATTTTTCGGACTGACTGACCTTCATTTTTTAAAGTAATGATGGCCACTCATTTTTCTGTACTTAGCTGCTTTTTTCTTGCTATAATTCAAATTAAGTCTATTCAGTAGGACTATCAGCTGAGTATCCACCTGACTTCTACACAACACAACTGATGGTCCCAACCCCATTTATAAGGCAAGAAATCACACTTATTAAACCTGACAGGGCACACCTGTGAAGTGAAAACTATTTCAGGTGACTACCTCTTGAAGCTCATCAAGAGAATGCCAAGAGTGTGCAAAGCAGTAATCAAAGCAAAAGGTGGCTACTTTGAAGAACCTACAATATGACATATTTTCAGTTGTTTCACACTTTTTTGTTATGTATATAATTCCATATATAATTCCACATGTGTTAATTCATAGTTTTGATGCCTTCAGTGTGACTCTACAATTTTCATAGTCATGAAAATAAAGAAAACTCTTTGAATGAGAAGGTGTGTCCAAACTTTTGGTCTGTACTATGTGTGTGTGTGTGTACACACACACACACACACACACAGTGGGAATCAAAATTAGAGAACAATTTATAAACAATTGAACAATTCTGAAATAATGTCATCTTCACTGTTGAAGGACTTTTTGTCCTGTCTATACCATGCTTCCAGAACACCTTTTCCACAAATTAACTAAAGCATTAAAAAAAAATATATATATTTTGCAGACAAAGAGGGACAAAAACTCCTTCCACTGTTGAGCAGTGAAGATGACCTCTATGAAGGATGGGAAGATCAAACTTTTCTACCTGGTATTGTCCACTGATTATTTTAAAGATCCTCCAGACTTAGTTGGCAGAATGTAAAAGAAATAGAATTCAGAAGCACAAGGGAGCCATCACAAATGATCATAATTGGCCATTAGACTGCCTTTTTCCCATACATTTTCATCATGTCTGTTTGGAAAGCCTGCAAGTAGTACATGACATATGCTGTTGTGTGGTCACAAGTAAGGTAGGTTGCAACTGGAAGAGGAGATGCCCCCTTGGAAGGATTACGCATAACTAATTATGCTATAACTAACATATAAATAGTATGGTCGACTTGTGGAGCTTCCTTTCTGAATAATACAGTACTTCCTGTTGCATCCAGATAGACAATGGCTTCTTTGCACCATCTGTAATACACTGACAGTGTTTTCTTAGACCATAGCATTATTTTGGGTGCATCATGATCCTCTATAGGACTTCATAGTCTGATCCTTTCTTTTCATTGATATAATATTTGTAGACTTAAAAGTTGTTTGAATGAGGTCTTTTCAGTTGTCTTTGAGTGCATGCAATGATTTTCAGAACCTCTTTTGTTGCTTCTGCACGCACTGGCCACCTTTTTAGTTCAGTGGTACTGTGGTAAACATCTCCTGTGAATAGCACAGCTGCCTTCAGGGTGACCTCATCGGTCACTTCCACACTAACATTAATTGGGCAATTTTCAAATCGGCAGTAGGCCTTTACATTCGAATAAAGGTGTTTTTTTGTGACAGCAGGGTTTTCACACTGTCTTTTTAAAACCAAAACTGCAGTATGGGTGAACTGACCGTATTCCCTTCGCAATCAGCTTCGGTTTGTCCACTGTAACCCTTGAAAACATCGTCCTTTCTGATGCTTTCTCAGCTCTTGCCATTCTTTTGTCAATAAAAAAAGAACCATGGCTCTTGTGGCAAACTACATTTAAAGACTGTGTCCTCTACCTCACTGCTTTCTGTAGACATGTAAACTAATTCAGCCAAGTCAGGTTCCTTGTCATGATACTGTAACACAAACAATTCCAATTGTATTTTAAAATAAAAAGGTACAAACGTGGACAGAATTGTTGGTACCCTTCGGTCAATGAAAGAAAAACTCACAATGGTCACAAAAAACCTCAATCTGACAAAAGTAATATTAAATAAATGTTAACCAATGAAAGTCAGACATTGCTTTTCAACCATGCTTCAACGGAATTATTTAAAAAAATGAACTCATGGAACAGGCCTGGACAAAAATGATGGTACCCCTAACTTAATATTTTGTTGCACAACCTTTTGAGGCAATCACTGCAATCAGACTTTTCCTGTAACTGTCAATGAGACTTCTGCACCTCTCAGCAGGTATTTTGGCCCACTCCTCATGAGCAAACTGCTCCAGTTGTTTCCGGTTTGAAGGGTGTCTTTTCCAGACTGCATGTTTCAGCTCCTTCCAAAGATGTTCAATAGGATTGAGGTCAGGGCTCATAGAAGGCCACTTTACAATAGTCCAATGTTTTCCTCTTGGGTGTTTTTAGCTGTGTGTTTTGGGTCATTGTTCTGTTGCAAAACCCATGACCTGCGACTGAGACCAAGCTTTCTGACATTGGCCAGCACATTTCTCTCTAGAATCCCTTGATAGTCTTCAGATTTGATTGTACCCTGCACAGATTCACAGACACCCTGTGCCAGATGCAGCAAAGCAGCCCCAGAACATAACAGAGCCTCCTCCATGTTTCACAGTAGGGACAGTGTTCTTTTCTTGATATGCTTTATTTTTTCGTCTGTGAACATAGAGCTGATTTCCCTTGGCAAAAAGTTCCCTTTTTGTCTCACCTGTCCATAGGACATTCTCCCAGAAGCTTTGTGGCTTGTCAACATGTAGTTTGGCATATTCCAGTCTAGCTTTTTTATGATTTATTTTCAACAATGGTGTCCTCCTTGGCCGTCTCCCATGTAGTCCACTTTGGCTCAAACAACGATGGATGGTGCGATCTGACACTGATGTTCCTTGAGCATAAAGTTCACATTGGATCTCTTTAGAAGTCTTTCTGTGCTCTTTTGTTACCCTTCGGATTATCCGTCTCTTTGATTTGTAATAAATTTTCCTCCTGCGGCCACGTCCAGGGAGGTTGGCTACAGTCCCATGGATCTTAAATTTCTGAATAATATGTGCAACTGTAGTCACAGGAACATCTAGCTGCTTGGAGATGGTCTTATAGCCTTTACCTTTATCATGCTTGTCTATAATTTTCTTTCGAATCTCCTGAGACAACTCTTTCCTTCGCTTCCTCTAGTCCATGTTGAGTGTGGTACACACTGTCACCAGACAACACAGTGACTACCTGGAGCCCTATATATAGGCCCACTGACTGATTACAAGATTGTAGACACATGTGATGCTAATTAGTGGACACATCTTGAATTAACATCTAGCTTTGGTCACATTATTTTCAGTCTTTTCTAGGGGTACCATCATTTTTGTCCAGGCCTGTACCAAGAGTACAGTACAGCTTACTATAAGAAAAACTGTCTGTCTTTATTTCAGGCTGCAAAGCAACACACTTTGTTTACTGAAGCAGAAACCAAGATGTTTTTTAAATATATATTTAATTTGACTTCCTTTTTTCTTCTGAAGATTCAGGCTTTTTTTTTTAGGACAAGGACTGTTACCCTTTTAAAAATAAACACACACAAACATACACAGACACGCCTACGTTTAAACAAACCCTAGTTTCTGAACATTTATGAATACAAATTGTAATTTACTGTAATTGGCTCAAATATAACCCAGAGCATAACAATTACTCCCTTCTTATTTAATAAGATGATATTCATAAAATTATACTTATGCAGTTCTGACATTTGTAACTTTAAATGTAATAGGTTTTAGCAGTAATTGCAAAAAAAATTTTCTACTAAATACAAAATAATCTAATAATAATAACATATAATATCATTATTATTGTTTTCTATTTATTTAAATATTTTGTCCAGAAAGCTTGTAATCAATTACAAAAAAAAAAAATACAGTAGAAAATCTTGAAAATCAATACACCAATAGACAGGGTGAATATGAATGAGAAACATTTTAAAGAACGAGCAAACCTATGAAGGAAACTGTTTTAAATATGGAATATGATTGAAAATGCACCTGAGGTTTTAAATGATTTTTCCTTTGCTTTTCTCAAGATCTCCACAGTAAAATGAGTTGAAATTAGTTAGAATACTAGACAGGGACACTGAAAATAAGAATAATTTAAAAGATTGAGCGAACCTATAAAGAAAAATGCTTTATGAGTGTTTGAATACGGTGATTCAAATACCGTGATTTTTATGTTTCTTAAACATTGTACAGTAGTACGACCTGAAAATGAATTCATTTATAGTCAGGCTCACTCTGAGTAAAGATCAATTGAATGAATTAGCAAACATTTAAAGAAAGGTAAAATAAAGGCGATTTTGCTTTTACATTTTACTGTATAGCAGCAGCAGCTGATCAATCTCCTATTACAGTGAATAGGATTACAGTAGGGCTGGGTGATAAATCGATTTTATCGATTAACTCGATTGTGTAGTTCACGTCGATCTGTTTTAATAAAAATCGGTTTTCTCTTTAATGTCCGCCGACGCTCCCCTCTGGGCTTCCATTTCGACCGAACTCAGCCCTCTCCCCACGCGTTTGCCATAGAGATACACAAACAACATAGCAGCGAGCAGAGAAGAACTCGTTCCCAAGAAAGGCACAGTGTCATCTGTAATTTGGAATTGGTTCGGTTTTGCTGAGTCAGACGCAGCACAAACACCACCCCGCTGCAAAGTGTGTTTGAAGGCTGTTGCAAGCAAAGGTAGCAGTACCACCAATTTACTGCAGCACCTCAAACAGAGGCATGCTGTCGAGTGGGAGAGATGTAGGGCCCTAAGAAATAAACAAGACAGTGGCAGCACAAGCACAACTGCCAAAAAACTACCTACAGTCTTACAAACATTTACAAACTGTGTTCCGTATGATAAAAATTGGGCCCGGTGGAAAGCGATCACGGATGCAGTGGCAATTTATATCGCAAAAGATATTTTGCCCATATGTACTGTGGAAAAGCCGGGGTTTATTCATATGCTGAAAGTTTTGGACCCCAGGTATGTGCTACCAAGCCGCAAATATTTTTGTGAAGTTGCCTTGCCTTAGCTATATAATAATACACGCCAAAGGATTGCTAAGGAGTTGTAAGCGGTGACGTTTTACTCCGCCACAGCAGATTTATGGTTCAGTCGAACGATGCAGTCCTATGAGTTTAACGGTGCACTTTGTTAACGACGACTGGACTCTCCGAAACGTCTGCCTCCAAACGGCGTACTTTCCCGACGACCACAAGGGGGAAATAATTGACCAGGGGCTAAAAGATGCTCTGAGCTCTTGGAACCTCGTTGAAGACCGACTAACCTGTATGACTACAGACAGCGGCACCAACATGATCAAAGCTCTGAATGACAACGAGTGGCCCAACCTCCAGTGCTTTGGACACAGATTGCACAAAGCTATAGGTAAGAGTCTAATGGCTATTCATTCAAGTGATGTACAATCCCAAAAGACACGTACACAAGAGCCAAATTAATGCATTATGTAGTTAATCCTTTGTATTTAACCAATATATATTTCCACAAAATTGCCATTAATAATCATAATGGTATACATGCCCCTTGTGTGTGTGTCTGTGCTTGCACGCGTACGTGTATGTATGAGTGCGTGCTCTTTGTGCATGTGCATTAAAATTATGCAGAATAGTGTTGTTGTTATTATTATTTTAATATTATTATTTTATTTGGGCCATATTACTTACCTGATCAGTAACACTTATTCCTGAAATAAAGCACCGTTTATTTATTTTGTATATTCGTTTAATTGTATATTTAATGTATTTAACCATTTTTTTTTGTTCTTGTTCTAATTGTCTTAACTTACACAAAAATACCTGCAAACTGCTGCGTTTACAAATAGGCTTGATGTTTATTCATTTTTTTCAAACATTGCTGTTTCTTTCACTGTAGATTTACATTTTATAGATACATTTCAGATTCTAAAGCAATGTTAATTATGTTCTTAATTTTTTTTTTATTATATATAACAAAAAGAACCGATAAGAATACTGTTAAAGTACCGGATCGATAAGCATTATCGGTAAGAGTAGTATTAATACCATTTAAAAAATTTGTGAATGAAGGTCATGTTTTACTAAAATGTCTTTTGATTGTATTCTTTATTTATTAGAGAATGGACCCACGGATCGAACGTGCCATTGGGGTGTGTAAAAAAGGCTGTTTCTGCCTTTTCTTACAGCTGGAAAAAGAAGAGACATGACTAAAGTACAGGCGGAGCTTGGTCTACCCACTCATCAGCTAGTAACGGAGACTACAGATCAACAGATGGGGTTGATAGATTTCTCGAGCAGCAGAAGGCCATAGTCCGTGTCCTGGGTTCGGACAAGATAAGTCGTCATCTTGTGCCCACTTGGCAAGATTCAGATGTTTTGGAGTCCATAAATAAAGCTGTGAAACCACTCCAAGACTTTACCGACGCACTCTCTGGGGAGTCTTATGTCAGTGTTTCCTACATTAAACCGGTGCTCCATCTGTTCAAAACCAGTCTCCTACAGCCAGAGGAGGAAGACACAGAGCTCACTAAAACAATAAAAAGAAACATAATGCAGTAACTTGACGA
Source organism: Silurus meridionalis (assembly GCF_014805685.1). NCBI lineage: Eukaryota > Metazoa > Chordata > Actinopteri > Siluriformes > Siluridae > Silurus > Silurus meridionalis. The sequence continues at coordinate 19,272,331 of NC_060896.1, read as the reverse complement.
AAAATACAGCGACCCTGTAAAGGATGAACTCTTGGACATGTTCTCACTGATGGACCCAAGCTTCCGCACAACCTACATTGACCCAGACAAGGTGGAATAAAGGGCTGTCCCTGAGGCTGAGCTCATGTCTCTACCTGCTCCTGCCAACAGCAGTACACCACAGCAGCCTGGCCCAGCAGTGCAGGTGCGACAAGAAGAAGCACAGCCTCCACTCAAGAAAAAGAGGACTTTAGCAGCCTTCTTCAAAAATAATGCACCAGTGGCATCTCCCCACCAGTCATCGGCAGTAACGTTAGAGACTGAGTTGACGACTTACTTATTGACCCCTGAGGTAGACCCAGACACAGATCCCCTTGAGGGGTGGAAGCGCTACCAACCGAATTTTCCAAGGCTAAGTAGACTGGCAAAAAAATACCTCTCTGTCCCAGCAACGAATGCCCCCTCAGAGAGAGTTTTTAGTGTAGGGGGTGGCATTGTTACATGTGCATGCCTCAAGCCAGAGGTAGAAGACTGGCTTTCTGTAGTCCTGGCTAAGAATGTTTAGAAGAAAAGAAAGGATGTTCAAACTGCACAACAAATATGCACCTTATGCTCTCATGCACTGATATTTAATGCTGTTGAACTACCTCCAATCTGCTGAATAGCAAGATGTTAAACTTGTGTTTAAAGAAAACTTAATTTCTGTATGATAAAGTTTTATGTTGTGTTACATTTTATGTTACGTTTTTTTTTTCACAATTTACAATGGCAGGGCCTTGTTTCTGATTGCACTTTAATCCAAAGTGGGTTATAATCCCAGAAGGGTAAATAAACTTTATTGAATAAAGTTAAAACTTTTTTTGAACATTTACTTTGTCATATTCAGATTGATTTTAAGCAGGGGGGAAAAAATCGATTTAAATCGCAAATCGGATTTTTTGTGAAAAAATCGGGGATTAAATTTTTTAGGACATATGGCCCAGCCCTAGATTACAGAAATGCAGTTGGAGGAGTTGTGGAAGCAGCAGTTCAAGGTTGATTTTCCTGAAACTGCTCATGAAGAACAGACAGGAATGTCAAAGGAGGATCAACAGTTTATTATATGTCTTATTCAGCAAAATTGATTAATGGTCATTATTGCGTCGGTCTACCATTCAGAGATGCTGAAGTGGTCATGCCTAGGAACAGGAGAATTGCAGAACAACATGCTTTAACTCTTCAAAGGAAGTTTAAAGTAAATTCTTCCTTTCATGTAGATTATACCACCTTTATGGAGGATGCCATCCATAAGAAAGGGTACCTGGTCTGAACTGAAGAGATGTGATGGACGTCTGTGGTTTATACCCAATCATGGTGTATATCACCCCAAAAAGCAAAAGATCAGGGTGGTGTTTGATTGTAGAGATTCTTATCAGGGTACATCACTGAATCAAATGCTTCTGCAAGGTCTGGTTTTAACTAGTTCTTTAGTGAGCGTGCTTGTCTAATACTAGATACTTTATACTGGAACCTGTCACACTGATGGCCGACATCGAATCCATGTTCCATGTTCCAAGTCCGAGTTCACCCAGAAGATTGTAAACTCTTGAGATTTCTGTGGTGGCCAGAAGGTTACGTAAATGGCAATCTAGAGAAATACAGAATGTTGGTGCACTTATTTGGAGCTACATCATCACCAAGTTGCTCAAATTTTGCATTGAGGAAATGTGCAATGAATCAAAAGGATCTATTTGACTCCAAGACACTTGATGTTGTTTTTAATAATTTCTATGTGAATGACTGTCTAGTTTCTGTACCTTCTGAATCAGATGTTGTGCAGCTGTACAAGGATCTCACTAATATGTGTGCAGATAGAGGATTTCATTTAACAAATTGGATGAGTAACAGCCGTGCTGTATTGGGTGCTGTACCTGAAAAGGACAGAGAGAAGAAGGTAAAGGATTTGGACTTGGTTAGTGACACTTTGCCACTTGAAAGAGCATTGGGAGTGCAATGGTGTGCTGAATCAGATGCCTTTCATTTCAAAGTGGTAGTCAAGGATAGACCTCTTACAAGGCAAGGAATTCTCTCAGTGGTAAGCTCTATTTATGATCCACTGGGGTTCTTGTCACCTGTGATTCTGTCTGCCAAGAGGATACTGCAAGATCTTTGTAGAGAGGGAATAGAATGGGACAATGTTATTCCTCCGGTGTAGGATGTAGGTTCAGCATTGGGTGAACTGGCTGGATGATTTGCATCGCTTGGAGAGTTTTAAGGTCAAATGATGTTTGAAGCCTGATGGGTTTGGAGAAGTAAAATCTGCTCAAATGCGTAATTTTTTTTTTTTATGCAAGCGAGCAACAATACAGTGTGGTATCCTATCTGCTGCTTCATAATGACCAAAAACTGGCAAATTCTACTCTTCTGGTAAGCAAGGCAAGAGTTACACCATTAACCCATTACATTCCCTCGCTTGGAACTTACAGCTGCTACACTTGCTAGTCGAATTGATAAGATATGGATGAAAGAACTCAAGATACCTCAAGATCATTTTTTTGAACTGACAGCACTTTAGTACTCAAATACCTTCAAAATAAGACCTCAAGATTTAAGTGCTTTGTGGCTAATAGAGTGTCTGAAATTTTGAGGGCTTCTGACGTATCACAGTGGAGGTACATGAATTCTTCAAGCAATCCAGAAGATCTGGCTTCTAGAGGAGTGAAAGTAGATTCGTTCTTAAAGAATGAGATGTGGATTTATGGTCCCACATATCTAGTTCAACCACAAGAATGGCCAATGGATCCCACCAACAGGGATGCAATCTTGTCTTACTTCAAAGGAAGTACTTTGGTAAACATGGTAGAGGTCAAAGAAGAATCTGATTCTGTATTACGTCTCTTTTAATTACCGTATTTTTCGTACTATAAGCCGCTACTTTTTTCCCACGTTTTGAACCCGTGGCTTAAACAACGAAGCGGCTTATTTACGGGTTTTTCCTGGTTTCACAAACTTCAAGCCAAAAAAACTAAGCGACGTAACATTAGACCAATGAAATTTCCGAATGGAAACGAAAAAAACGCACCTCACCTGTGTTCTGAGCTGCACGGCTTCGGGAGAAAAACTTCACTGGTGGCGCACGACGATGACAAAAGATAAACTCCCCAGAGAAATACAGTGGTACCTTGACCTACGAGTTTAATTCGTTCCTCGGACGAGCTCGTATCTCAATTTGCTCGCACATCAAATCGGTTTTCCATATTGAAAATGCTTAAATGGCATTAATCCGTTCCAACCCTCAAAATGACACCCCGTTTTTGTTTCATGTTATTAAATTGGAAAATACATTTCTAAATAACAAATCTTGTATAAAAACATAATAGAAAGAGTATGTTAAGATATAATAAGGTTTTATTCAGTGTATTTTCCTTGGAGATGAGACGACTTGAGCTAACGAAAACGCCGGTGGGGGGTGTGTGTGGGTGGAGGGGGGGAAGAGGCGATAGGTGGCGGCGGAGGGAAAACTTGTTTTTTACTATCACTCCTGTACACTACGTATCCCTAAACTTTTAAAATTTGTACTTTTTCTTCTTTGCTTATCTAAATTTTCGTCACAATATTCGCTTTCTGGCTTCGCTTCGCCATCTAGCAGTGGCGTCTCGAGCTCGTACCTCAATTTTTTGCTCGCGTAACAAAGCAAAAAAAAATCTCCCAAGTGACCGCTCGTACCTCGGAAAACTTGTAAATTAATGCACTCGTAGGTCAAGGCACCACTGTATTTGTGAAAGGAAGGAGGAAGACAGTGAACAATGACTTTCTTGGTAGGCTACTGTTTAGATACAAGCCGTTGTAGTGCGTTGAGTCTGGGTGAAGGGAGAGCTCACTAAAACTCCACTTGCAACAGAAATCATATAAGCACAGACAGGTTTCCAAAACTCGTGCTTTTTTATTTTTCTTGGCAACAGCGTTATGGGTTAGTCAAAGAAACTTAGAAATGAGCATCAGAAAATAATAAGAACATAATCCTCAGTCTTACACACACGCAGTAATAGCGGAAGAATGCAGTGGCAGGCTATTCCCAAAATACCGCTATGCTCCTAATAGAAACGCAACATATTGCATTTAGTGTCTTTCGTTAAAGCCTGTGTAAAGTTCATTCGTTTCAGTGTAGACAGGTGCGGCTTATTTATGTTAAAAATAAAAATCTTTGTCAAATTCAGTACTTCCCTTGTTGGATTCGACTTAGCATGGATCCTTCGTCTAAAAAGAATCTTGATGGATCTTAGCAAGGAAAGGAAACAACTACAGACTAATCTTGTTCGCCCTGGTGCAGATCCAAATCAACAAAGGATGACTATTAATAAAGAAATGCAGAAGTTCAAATTTGCTCTGTGTAGAGACTTGCTTTCTTTGGAAGAATTGGAGAAGGCTAAAATGGAAATTATCCGACTTTCCTTAAGGAAAGGGATTGTCTGAGGAACTGACAAGTCTACAAAAGAATGGAGTAGTCAAGCGAAATAGTCCGCTCTATAGTCTTAATCCAATTTTGCAGTCTGAAATCATCAGGGTTGGTGGGCATCTTGATAAAGCATTGATTCCCTAAGACTCTAAACACCCAATCATATTGGTTAAAGACTTGCATATTTTCAACTTGATTCTGCAAAAAAAATTCATGAAGAAGTAGGACACAGTGGACGGAACTTCATGTTGGCCACACTTCGACAGCGTTATTGGATCCCTGGAGCGAGTGCAACTATAAGAAGAATTCTATCAAAATGTGTTGCATGCAGAAGGTTCAATGGAATTGCAGGACATCAGCAGATGGCTGATTTGCCTCAAGATTGAGTTTTACCAGACAAACCACCCTTTACTCATGTGGGAGTAGACTGTTTCGGCCCTTTTGAGGTGAAGCGAGGAAGAACCACCTTAAACACACATTGAAATGATCGCATCACTGGACACAGATTCATTTATTCATGCACTAAGATGTTTTATTGCTCGATGAGGACAAGTGGCTGAAATACTTTCAGATAATGGAACAAACTTTGTCAGGGCTGAGCGTGAATTACAGGAGGCGATACAAAATTGGAATCACAATCAGATTAACAATGTTCTTCAAAAGAAGATAAAATTAACTTTCAATCCTCCTACTGGATCATGAAGGGATCTGGGAAAGGCTCATCAGATCAATAAAGAAAATACTGAATTCCATTCTTTGAGGCCAAAGTCTGGATGAAGAGGGATTTCAAACATTCTTGTGTGAAATAGAATCCATTCTTAATAATCGACCCATAACAAGATGATCTTTGGATCCCAACGACTTGGAAACTTTAACACCAAATGATCTTCTTCTTCATCACAGGATGATGTGTATGCCTGTCGACGATGGCCTTAAATTGAATATTTAGCTAACCTATTTTGGAAACAATGGATTGGTAAATATCTACCTCTTCTACAAGAATGCCAAAAGTGGATGGTAAAGACACACAACCTTCAGGTGGGAGATGTTGTACTGGTAGTGGACGATAATGCACCTAGAAGTTCTTGGATCATGGGCAAGATTGTTCACACAATAGAGGACAAAAAAGGATTCACACAGCAAGTTAAAATCAAAACTATGAGTACCTGCATGCCAGGCCAATTACCAACATTTGTTGTATTCTTGAAGTTGAGGAATTTAAAGACTAACTATAACAGTGACATTTGAGAGCTCTCAACTGACCCTTTGACTTGACTTAGACTTGATTAAATGACTGACGACTGACTTTACTGACTTATACTAGACGTAGACATACACTTTACTCTGCTTCAAGGATGAACTAAATAAACATTTGAGTTTTCTGAATGCACACACGTGCACACACACATTTCATATTTTCAAGTATATAAAAAAAAAAAGAAATAATGTACAACAATGAGTTATGAAATTTGCATATTGTTTATATTGTATTTTGATTGTGTTGGTGATTTATTACAGGTTTATTTCCGGATATGTTGTTCGCACAGGTGTAAGTGGGTATTTACGTAATTAGTGTTTTCCTGTTTGAAGTTGCATAGAGAGGGGGGTGAGTTGGTGGGAACGCTTACTTTCTGTTGAACGTTTTAATAATTCTTAACGGGTCTACAGTGTTTTCTCTTACGGACTTTAAACATAACATCAATAAATCTACATGGTTTTAAATGCTGAGAAACAAAACGTGTCAGAGTTTGTCCTGCTGCTTAGCCTCTCAGCGGCTATAGGTTGCCGCTATACTCGGTGTAAACAATAAAGCCACATATGCCTCTCACACAACCATCATGGAATACTCCCAGCATTACAAAATATCCTGAGCAGTTTTGTTCCAATTTTCAATGTTAATTACTTTTCAGTAAAGAAAAAAAAACCCTGACTGAGATATTTGTATCTGAATACCACAAGCTTAACTAAATTACCTATTGCAATAGTAACCAGTCATATACCCAATCTAGACAAAACCTGTGTCAACAGTCAACTTTATAAAAAACAAATCATATTTAACAGTTCTGGCCTATTAGTCCTATATACACTGTATGCACAATAACAAAGTGGTCCTTATATGTTAGCAAATGTTTTTAATCCTAAACCTTTCAGACATATAAAGGTAAAACAAGTACATTTGGACACGTGCTTTTCCATACAAAGTTGTAGGATTAAAAAGCAAATACGAACAGTAAGTGGTGATTTGGGGCCACCTAGCGTCCAGGTTAGACCATATAGCTGTGCATGAGTGAGACTTGTACTTGTGCCCCCTGCAGTGGGAACAAACTTATAGGCACTAAACTTATTCATTATTTTATGAAACTTTATATCCTCTTTATATTTGTAAAGCTACTTTGAGGCAGTGTCAATTGGCAAGGTATGTACAAGGTATGTAACAATCAGATGTAAACCTAGAACTAAATTTACTGATCATGGGAAACAGTTCTTTAGAGCTACAGATTTTAGTGTAAACTGAATTCATGGTGTGTTGTTCAATTAATATAAATATCAGTGTTAAAATCTAAATATGTGATTTACAATTTGTTCTTATGGGAAAAAAAATTAAAATCAGTTTGGTAAAGGAATTTTACCAACCCATCATTTACCTATTTACCTTGCATTCTTGTGGTCTATTCCTTACATAGTCACAATTAGCATATTATCAAAATTGTAGTAATCAAAGGTCAGTAGTTTGTGGATTCAATGCAGCAAAATAAGACGGCCAGGTCTAAAAACAAAAAAATAAATCTTTATCATTTCAGCATTAGGACTAAAGACAAATGATTATCAGGATTTTTAAAGAAGACTAGAGTTTTGCTCTTAATCTACCCAGTACCTCCATCAAGAGCAGTGCTGTAGCACATAATAATGGTTAGATTCTCCAAATCATTGATGATTTATAGGAAAAAAAATAGGATTATTGGAATATTATGGGAATGTTCTCTGTAAAACATTGTTACCATAAGGTCACTGTGTTGTATTAGCAGCAGCATGTACATTAAACTATGCAATAATAATGATCATAATCATAATCATAAAAATAAAATTACTACTACTGCAACTACTACTACTACTACTACTACTAATAATAATAATACTTTTAAACAGTAGCTCTAAGTCAGGTCCTTCAGGCTGCGTCATAAACCGCACACTGCCTCAGCAACAGCATTTGAAAGCATCACTATTAATGCCATCCACCAAAACACTCAGGTCTGGGTTTTTTAGTAGCTATTTATTCAATTCAATTCAATTAATTTTATTTGTATAGTGCTTTTAACTATGAACATTGTCTCAAAGCAGCTTTACACAGATAATGTGGTGATTAAAAGTGAATATGTTCTTTTGTTCAGTTTGTCCCTGATGAGCAAGCCGGTGATGACTGTGGCAAGGAAAAACTCCCCGAGATGGCATAAGGAAGAAACCTTGAGAGGAACCAGACTCAAGAGGGAACCCATCCTCATCTGGGTTGCACCGAATGTCCATTTGTAGCAGATATACGATGGATACTGTTGACATTAACTACAGTCCAATCCATCCTGAAAGCTCCCGTTCTTACTCCGGAATTTCATGGAACCACCCAAGGCGTTGATGAGAAACCATCCCAAGCTGCACAGAGTGGCCTCCAGTCGAAGAGAACACTATCCAGAGGCAGGCCTGAACAAAGTGGGAAGAGGGAAGGGGAGAGGGGCAGGAACAGTGGTCACTGGAGCCTCAGGAGCATGTTTAGAGAGAGAGAGAGAGAGAGAGAGAGAGAGAAGAGGGTGACAGGAAGAGAAGGATATGGATTATTAAGTGTCCTTATTGTTGTATGAAAGTTAATGTCACTGTGCAGTTTGGACTCCGGCAAGACTCGCTATGGCAGCATAATTACAAGGGAGAACCAGAAGGTAACACAGACATGAGGGATTTCTGGGATAAGAGACGACCCACCACACCACCGTCAACAAACCTGAGTGAACGTGTGAATGTGAGGGGACGACAGCTTACAAATATACCAGTTCACCAAACACTCTATATCCATGTTCCCTCCAGATCTGAGCCTTTACCTAAGAAAAATCTACTGATAAAAGGCTTGACTAAATAAATGTGTTTTCAACCTCGACTTGAACACTGAGACTGTGTCTGAGTCCCGAACACTGATTGGAAGGCTGTTCCATTACTGTGGGGCTTTATAAGAAAAAGATCTGCCCTCTGCTGTAGTCTTCGTTATTTAACGAATTTATCTAACATATATCATGTATCCTCACCTAAAAATTTAAATATTGTGCAAAAAAAGACTCTAAATTAATTAAATATGTAACTTGATTCTGGCTGTTGCTAACAAACCAGCATATAGCTGTTTTTAAATATGAAGAAGGGAAACTAGTTGGACATGGGCAGTTCACAGCATGATAACATTCAGTGTAACCTCAATCTTGCTATTAAAGTTGCCTGGCATTTAAGTACTCATATCTGTCTTTTTTACATTAAAATTATTTTTTTTATCTTCTTCTTTCGGCTTCTCCCATTAGGGGTCGCCACAGCAGATCATCCGTCTCCATACCCCTCTGTCCTCTACATATGCTTCTTTCAACCCAACTACCTGCATGGCTTCCTTCACCACATCCATTAACCTCCTCATTGGTCTTCCTCTTTTCCTCCTTCCTGGTGGGTCCATCCTCAGCATTCTCCTACCGATATACCCCATGTCCCTCCTCTGCACATGTCGAAACCATCTCAATCTCGCCTCCCTCACCTTGTCTCTAAAACGTCCTACATGCGCTGTCCCTCTAATAAACCCTAACATCTTCAGCTCTGCTACCTCCAGCTCCACCTCCTGTCTTTTACTCAATGCCACTGTCTCTAAACCATACATCATCTCACGTCTCACCACAGTCCTATAACCTTTCCCTTTTACCCTTCTATCACAAATCACTCCTGTCACTCTTCTCCATCCACTCCACCCTGCCTGCACTCTTTTCTTCACTTCTCTAACACGCTCTCCATTACTGTCCATCACCACTGCAAACAGGAAAGGGCTTAGAGCCGATCCTTGATGCAGTCCAACCTCCACCTTCAACCAGTCTGTCGTTCCTACTGCACACTTCACTGCTGTCACACTGTCCTCATACATGTCCTGCATCACCCTCGCATACTTCTCTGACACACCTGACTTTCTCATACAGTACCTCAACTCCTCTCTTGGCACCCTGTTGTACGCTTTCTCTAATTCCACAAACACACAATGCAACTCCTTCTGCCCTTCTCTATACTTCTCCAGCAACATTCTCAAAGCAAATAATGCATCCACAGTGCTCTTCCTCCGCATAAAACCATACTGCTGCTCACAGATGGTCACCTCTACTCTCAGCCTGGCTTCCACTAATCTTTCCCATAATTTAATGGTGTGACTGATCAACTTAATTCCCCTGTAGTTACTGCAGGTCTTCACATCTCCCTTGTTCTTCTCCATTCTTCAGGCATCCTCTCACCTTCCAAAATCCTGTTAAACAATCATGTTAAAAACTCTAACATCTAAACATCTCCATGCTTCTACCAACTTTCAACTTCTCATACAGCACCTCATATGCCTTTTCCTTGGCTTTAGCCACATCCCTCTTACCCGCTTCCGCATCTCCTTGTACTCCTGCCTACTTTTCTCATCACATCCCAATTCTGTTTTGCTAACCTCTTTCTCCTTATGCTTTCCTGTACTACCTCATTTCACCACCACGTCTCTTTGTCTTCCATTCTATTTCCAGATGTCACTGTGCAGTTTGGACTCCGGCAAGACTCGCTATGGCAGCATAATTACAAGGGAGAACCAGAAGGTAACACAGACATGAGGGATTTCTGGGATAAGAGACGACCCACCACACCACCGTCAACAAACCTGAGTGAACGTGTGAATGTGAGGGGACGACAGCTTACAAATATACCAGTTCACCAAACACTCTATATCCATGTTCCCTCCAGATCTGAGCCTTTACCTAAGAAAAATCTACTGATAAAAGGCTTGACTAAATAAATGTGTTTTCAACCTCGACTTGAACACTGAGACTGTGTCTGAGTCCCGAACACTGATTGGAAGGCTGTTCCATTACTGTGGGGCTTTATAAGAAAAAGATCTGCCCTCTGCTGTAGTCTTCGTTATTTAACGAATTTATCTAACATATATCATGTATCCTCACCTAAAATTTAAATATTGTGCAAAAAGACTCTAAATTAATTAAATATGTAACTTGATTCTGGCTGTTGCTAACAAACCAGCATATAGCTGTTTTTAAATATGAAGAAGGGAAACTAGTTGGACATGGGCAGTTCACAGCATGATAACATTCAGTGTAACCTCAATCTTGCTATTAAAGTTGCCTGGCATTTAAGTACTCATATCTGTCTTTTTTACATTAAAATTATTTTTTTTATCTTCTTCTTTCGGCTTCTCCCATTAGGGGTCGCCACAGCAGATCATCCGTCTCCATACCCCTCTGTCCTCTACATATGCTTCTTTCAACCCAACTACCTGCATGGCTTCCTTCACCACATCCATTAACCTCCTCATTGGTCTTCCTCTTTTCCTCCTTCCTGGTGGGTCCATCCTCAGCATTCTCCTACCGATATACCCCATGTCCCTCCTCTGCACATGTCGAAACCATCTCAATCTCGCCTCCCTCACCTTGTCTCTAAAACGTCCTACATGCGCTGTCCCTCTAATAAACCCTAACATCTTCAGCTCTGCTACCTCCAGCTCCACCTCCTGTCTTTTACTCAATGCCACTGTCTCTAAACCATACATCATCTCACGTCTCACCACAGTCCTATAACCTTTCCTTTACCCTTCTATCACAAATCACTCCTGTCACTCTTCTCCATCCACTCCACCCTGCCTGCACTCTTTTCTTCACTTCTCTAACACGCTCTCCATTACTGTCCATCACCACTGCAAACAGGAAAGGGCTTAGAGCCGATCCTTGATGCAGTCCAACCTCCACCTTCAACCAGTCTGTCGTTCCTACTGCACACTTCACTGCTGTCACACTGTCCTCATACATGTCCTGCATCACCCTCGCATACTTCTCTGACACACCTGACTTTCTCATACAGTACCTCAACTCCTCTCTTGGCACCCTGTTGTACGCTTTCTCTAATTCCACAAACACACAATGCAACTCCTTCTGCCCTTCTCTATACTTCTCCAGCAACATTCTCAAAGCAAATAATGCATCCACAGTGCTCTTCCTCCGCATAAAACCATACTGCTGCTCACAGATGGTCACCTCTACTCTCAGCCTGGCTTCCACTAATCTTTCCCATAATTTAATGGTGTGACTGATCAACTTAATTCCCCTGTAGTTACTGCAGGTCTTCACATCTCCCTTGTTCTTCTCCATTCTTCAGGCATCCTCTCACCTTCCAAAATCCTGTTAAACAATCATGTTAAAAACTCTAACATCTAAACATCTCCATGCTTCTACCAACTTTCAACTTCTCATACAGCACCTCATATGCCTTTTCCTTGGCTTTAGCCACATCCCTCTTTACCCGCTTCCGCATCTCCTTGTACTCCTGCCTACTTTTCTCATCACATCCCAATTCTGTTTTGCTAACCTCTTTCTCCTTATGCTTTCCTGTACTACCTCATTTCACCACCACGTCTCTTTGTCTTCCATTCTATTTCCAGATGTCACACCAAGTACCTTTCCAGCATTCTCCCTTATCACTTCTGCAGTAGTTGCCCAATCATTCAGCACCTCTTCACCACCACCGAGCCCCTGTCTGACCTCTTCCCTGAATCTAGGCTCTGTAACACTTTGACCCGAATAACTTGCGATAAATTCATGAAATAAAAGAGCTTGAAGGTGAAGAATTGTTTTTTTTCCACACATTTAATGGCTGGAACACGGCAACCTGCTCTTTTCATACACAAGGGAGTAACTCTTTCTTAGTGTTACAAATAAAACTACGGAAAAAAATATCTCTAGATCAGCAGCTCTTTTCGCTCAGGGTTAAACTTATTGATTTTGGCAATCTGTCTATCTGATGAAATATCTGATGTACCCAGTGCAACTTTTGAGGGTCAGAACTTGTGTATAATTGTTGATTACTAACTAATAAAATTTTGGGTAGTATTTTTTTAAAAAGCACTTTACCCTTATCTCTCAGATGAAGGTTAGTTTTCAAGTACGGTAACCTGGCAGCCTGAATGTTTCTTTCCTTACCCACCTTCTTCCAGATTCTTCTTCTTAGTGCCACTTTTGGCACCACTGATCATAATATCCTTCTTGCTAGACTACAAAATGTTGTACACACACACACACACACACACACACACACACACACACACACACACAAACAAACTCTGTGACTGATCTGTACAAACCGGACTCCACACACTTCGCACACCCATGATCCAGTACCACTCACACTAATCATTATCACAAAATGTTTACATGCCGTTTTTGCACATCGTCAGGAATTGCTGCTTTTTGCTCATTTGCACAATATTCTGTTCACAATTTTTTCTGCTGTTCATTTTATCTGGTTACGACAGGTTTACTGGCAGAGCTATTTTGTGTTTTGTCTTTTTGCACTGTTTGCACCAGGTTGCACACATGCACTTTATGTGGCAAGATTTTTCTTACTATTCCTTGGCCCTGTGTTTTCTGTTTCTGTGATTGTTGTTTTATGTAGCATAAGGGTTCTGGAGGAACGTTGTTTCATTTCACTGTGTACTGCATCAGCTATACATGGTTGAAATGAAAATAAAAGCTTCTTGACTTGAATATGGAGAACAGCTCCTATTTGACTGATCGTTATCAGTAAAGCTGCCTCTGGGTGAAATTATATGTAAACATGGTAAAAGCCTTCCAATTAGTTTTCAGGATAAAATCTCAGTGTTATAAAAGCATATTTATTTAGTCAAGCATTTTGTCAGTAGGTCTTCCTTAGGTCTTAGATCTTACCTCTAAGCAGACCCAACTTACACCCTGATCACACTAAATAGTGTCCTTAAACACAAACAGTGAGAATGCTTAACAATCTTCTCTCTCTCACAAATAGTAAAAATGCCCCTGAGGTTCCAATGACCAGTGTTCCTGTTCTTTCTTCTCTTTGGATCTACCTGGTTCATCCTACCTCTGGACAGAGTCCTTCTCAAGTGAGACCACTATGTGCAGCTGGGGATGGTTCCACATCTACAGCCTAAAGATCCATGAAGCCACTGAGCAACTCAAGAACTTTTAAGGACTGATTCGAACTGTAATAAATATCAAAAGTCTACAATGGCTCAGGACAGTTTGCATGAATAGATCTGCATTTACACACTTATTGCTACACACCTTAACAATGTAATTACAATGAACTGACATTCTGTGCCACCCAGATAAGGATTAGTTTCTTTTTGAGTCTGGTTCCTCTCAAGGTTTCTTCCTTATACCATCTCAGGGACTTTTTCCTTGACACAGTTGCCACTGGCTTACACTTTTTTTGTAAAAACGTATTACGGCTTCATCTGTGTAAAGCTGCTTTGAGACAATGTCTATTGTAAAAAGCGCAATACACATAAAATTAAATTTAATTTAGTATGGATCAATTTCCTCGAGAAGTTTGGGCAAACCAATCAGAGGCCACGTTTTTATGATGTCATCATGTAGAATTCTTTCAAAGTATTTTACAGGATATTTAAAACTACAATACAAGCATTTTGATACAAAATATGAATCCATTTTCATCAACCCTATTTTATATTTGAAATACGTATTTAAAATACATGCATCATAAATTCTGCCCATCCCTGACATCAACATTGCGTCAATTCCTAAATTTGAAGTTTTAAAAATGTAAATGTGGGCATTCGAAGATGTGACTAACACATAAGCAGGCTGTTTATATGTATTATAATTCTAGTGAACACAGCCTTGTATTATAATAACATTACAGATATTTTTAAATATTTATGTTGATTAGTAATGTAAAAAGATGTATGTTAATGAACAATTAAATTTTTGCCCTTTAGTTTTAAAGAGCTCCAAAGATTCTCCTAAAACTTCCCTTCCATCATTCCTCAAAGTTTCATTTGTGCATTATGAGATTCTAGTGACGACATCACTAGGTAGTAGTAAAACGATTCTAAAAAACAATTCGAAACATTTTAAAAGCCACAATGTACAGAACATCACACAATGTTATATAATATATATATATATATATATATATATATATATATATATATATATATATATATATATATATATATATACACACACATTGATTATGATTTTATATATATATATATATATATATATATATATATATATATATATATATATATATATATAAATAAATAAATAAATAATCATAAATAATCAATGTATATATAACTTAAAAAATAACAAATAACTGTAGAAAGGCCACACTGGAAGCAGGATTTGCATTTTACATGCACTGAAAACCAATTAAAAATTAATCTACAAAATTAAATTAGAACAGAACATTATTCCAGACATTGTTAAATATATAAATCCCTGCTCCAGTGTCGGTCATGGTTCATGGAAAGTGAAATTTGTGTGTCACAGGGGCGCTTGGATTTATTCACGTTACAAATATTTATTGAAAGCTTCTTTCTTTTCACTTTTTTTATTTATAACATTATCACAATGGGCGGTACATCAACTTAATGCTAGAAAACAGGTATGAAATCAGACATTTGAGCACCCCCAAATAATCAAAATGGCACAATCCTCATATAGCACCGCTGTGAAAATTTGACTGTGACATTGGTAGTCGAATCAGACTCTCCTATCGAAGCATCGATTCTTCGAGGTTATTTGGGATCAAACCTACATTAATTAATGAAAATCAAACAGCAAACAAAACACAAAAGCACAATGGGTACCAATGATAATGCATTTCAAGTAATGAATTTAAGGCTAAATGCTGAAAACAGAATACTTCTGAGAATTCTGGGCATCATTGACCAGCCATAAAGTTACCTGAGAATATAACATTTGCTCCAGTTTCATTAAAATGTTCTATTTAAATATTAATAAAACAAATGCAGAGGTAGAGGGGTTAAATAAAATAAAATAAAACAGACTGTTCCTGTGGCTGTAAGAGCAATTAGTTAGACTAAGTTTTAAGTTTGATTGTTAAGGATTTTACTGCAGCAACAAAAGCTCTGGCAAATATTTATCATCAAAAACATTTTTAACATATATTACTGCTTTGTAGTCAGTGATAAATAGAAATTTAGGAACCTGGATACCAAACATCTGGACTGACTGGAAACATTTAGAGCAAGGAGAAACAAGCAAAGTTTTATTTTTGACTAAACTATTGCTTTGTGAAAGTGCAATTGGATTCTAATGCCATCTGTAAAAAAAAAAAAAAAAAAAAAAAAAAAAGAAATGACAAAATTTCCTATTCGACAAGTAAAGATGAATTTCTTATTAAAGTTTACTCTGTTATGTTCATTATGTGTTATGTTTTATGTAGTGCAAGGAGAAAACAGTCAATTGTGCACTGGACTGAAAACATGTGCTTGTATTCCAATCTGTTTTGTTTTTTTCTTTTAACACTTGTCTTTATTATCTTTCCTGATCATGAATTTGGTTTGATAAACTGGGAATCAAGTCGATATCACTGCAGAATTCATTATAATGAATAAACCAAAATGCAACCTGCTGCCATCTAATTGACATTTTTTTTCTTTCTTTATCAGTGTTTGTGTTTAACTATGGTACATACATACTTGCGATTTGACTTTAGTGTAAACCAAAGTAACTGAAAGAACTGTGCAAATCTGAGAGGAAATCATTACACTTTAACAACATTGTTCCAGCTACAGGGGTTGAGTGAGTTTCCCTGTACAACTACTCTTTCAAGGTGACACTGAAACACAAGGCCTGCTGGTTCAGTGTTACATTGCACATATCTGTTCCAGGTTGCTGTCCTGGTTGAGTGGAGTGCTGTAGGAAGAATCCCAGTCTCTTTCAAACACAGCCTGCAGCTGTTCTCTCACTGTGGATTCTGAGGAAGAAGTTGTAGTCTGATTCACCACTAACGCTGAGCCCGCTGTGTTCACAAAGTAATCACCAGACCAGTTGGACGTTCCTACAAGGCATGAAGGAAATAATGAAAAATTATTTTAGCCAATATATTTCTTGCACTAAACATCTTGAGTAAATGCTGCCCCATATATATATATATATATATATATATATATATATATATATATATATATATATATATATATATAGATATAGATATAGATATATATAGATATATATATAGATATATATAAAAACAGAGGACATGTTTATCATCAAGTGGCAAAATTTAAAAATTTAAAGTTGCCAAACAAATGACTAATGTGTAAAACGAATTAATGGTTTGAGGGAGTGCACACAGTGAGCACCCTAATAGGTTTAAAGATTTATAATAAATAGCTTTGGTTTTGCTTGGGACATCAATTATTATGGTAGAAATTTTTCGTATTTCAGGTCATTCAAAAATCAACTCTCAATCGCAAATAACTGCTAGTAAATATAGCTACTGTTATTGTTTTAACTTTTACAAAATGTACTTTTTTTTCTTTTTTTCTGACTTATACAGCATTTATCACATAACAGCTACCAATTGGGTGGGTGGAGGTACTCAGACATGTGAGGAAACTCACAAAATGCTGGTGTTTACATATTTGACTAAATGCTAAATGTTAACAGTACATACTAATTAAGTGGTTGAGAGATGCACAATTTCATACCTATATAAGCAATTCTGTCTGTCACCATGTACTTGTTATGGTTCACTCGAGCAAAGGGGATTTTCTTTTGACTCGCACTGCTAGGAACAATGAAGATTTTCTGCAGAGAAAACAAATCAAAAACAGGCTTCATATGACATTGACATGGATTTGTTATTTGTTTTGGTTTCAATGTTTGTAGAATCATGTGCATATAATGTGATTTTTAGCACATTTCAGCACTGTTTTAGAATGCCTTAGTTAACTTCCCTTCACAACTCAGATATAACACTTCTGGTACACGAGTCGCTTTGGTCATGACTAACTACGGAAGCTACTATGACACCACGTCTGTCTTGACAGACAGCTTACAACGTCATTTACGCTTTCTTCGTGAGGGACTACATCAAGCTCTCTCAGCACATCCAGTTGTCTGCTGGTTTTCCTGTTCAATGAGCGGGCCGTCATTGGACTCCAACATTGGACACAAAATCCATTGTACGGGATCGTGTTATTATAGTATAGATATCAGTATAGACTCCCTCTCCTATTGAGTCACGCTGACAGAGAGATAAATAGACAGCAATAAATGGCGAGTCTTTGAAGAGCGGTGTGTCCGAAGTCCCTTTCCAGTGTTCAGTGGGAGACATATGTTTTTTCCAAGATTTGCTGGATAAAGGGAAAGCTTTTTCTACTTTAAAAGTATATCTAGCAGCTATTTCTGCAAGTCATGTAGGGTTTGGTAACGAGCCTGCAGGTTGGCACCCTTTAATAGGTCATTTTATGAAGGGAGCGTGCCGTAAGAGGCCGATGTCCAGACAGATGGTCCCACTGTGGGATCTGTCTATGGTCTTAAAGGCCCTTTCTCAACACCCTTTCAAGCCTTTGAATGGCATAGGGTTAACGTTTCTCTCTCTTAAGACAGCGCTGCTTGTAGCTCTGGTGACAGCTAAGTGTGTAAAGCGAGCTGCAAGCCCTATTTGTCAGTCACATCTTAATTGCAGTTTACCCCAGGGCTCACAAAATTTCCTTTTGCTCTAACCAAGAGTTTGTACCTAAAGTTGTGGACTCTACTCATAGATATCCCACTAAAGAGCTTTCAGCTTTCTACCCTCCTCCATTTTATTCTCTGGAGGATGAGAGGTTGAATTCCTTATGTCCAGTGCAGGCTCTCCATGCATATTTGAGAACAGCAGACTTCCAGAAGAATGACCAGATTTTTGTGTCTTAGGCTACCCCACAAAAGGGGAAGCTGTTGTCAAGACAGCAGCTGTCCCACTGGATTGTTGATGCTATATCTCCAGCATATAAATGCAGAGGTTCTCAGGCACCTGAGGTTCTTAGGGCCAACTCTACTAGGGACATGGCAACATCATGGGCTTTACTTAGTGGAGTTTATGTTCAAGATATTTGTGTGGCAGCTAGTTGGGCTATGCCACACAATGTTGTGCGGTTTTATAGTCTGAAGTGTCTAAGTCATCTTTAGCACATGCAGTGCTAGGGCCAGAAGGTAGGTATAGTGGAATCATGTTCAATCAGGGAGTGGTCTATAACTCCCATTGTTAAACAGAGAGCGAAGTTAGAAAAAGAACGAGGGGTTACTGAGGTGTACACTTCCCTCCTGGCAAAGGGACAGGAAAAAATCTTGCCACAATGATGTTGTAAGGGTCAAGACAGTGGTGGTGTCATAGGAGCTTCCGTAGTTGGTCACGCCCAAATCAATTCCCACTGTGAAATACCTAACTCCTTTATCAAAGAACCCAGGATTACGTTAAGTAACCCATCATTTTAAAATATTACACACAAAAACACTAAGATGGGAGATGTGATTTCTTTTTGCCGATTTGCTTACAAGTTTGCCAAATAATGCCCAGTTTCAACATTGCAAATCAAAATATTGTGTCTGTAAATTACTTATTAATTTAATGAATTTAAGTGTTTAAGTGTTGAAAATGTTCTGGTTCTAGAAATTAAGTGCAATCGCAATTTTTATTTGCAAGGTGTACCTGCTCTGTCTACATTCATGCTGATTTAATCCATCACCTCAATCAGGTCATCAATCACGTTCAACCTAAGCTAATAGAGTAATGAAACCCCTAATCGATCTAACACCATCTAGCTCTTAAACATGTGACATTAAACCACAACAACTGGCAGCATTAACAGGGGAACATAATACTCAGGCAGACACAATTGGATAGTGTTCATTTGTTTGACAATGTAGAGTCCATCCAGAGAGCAGGGGTGATTTTGCCTCCTTGGATTCCCAAACACAGTTTGCAGTAGGACAGAAGTGCATGCTAAAAACAGTACTGAAATGAACCTTTTCATAGATTCTTCATGTCACTTACCACCTGAATATCCAAATTACTCTTTGAATCCTGCACAGATGCAAGCGAGCGTAAAAATGGAAACATTAACGGAGAGGTGCTATCCCAGCAGCTGATCAGCAAACGCACATGAATCTTTCTCTCGAATGCCACACGCCTCAGCTCAGTGTCAATATCCGCCCAGTATCTGGAACACAAACAATATCAATAGAACTGTGCGGTTCCACACTGTATAACAACAAAATAACAACAATTATCCAGATATAATTCATGAACACAAAAGATTCTCTGGGTAAAAGTATCAGCTAATATTTTTCAATATAAATACAAATATTTAACAAGGCAGGCGAGAGTTGAGAGAGTCTGGAATTACATACTTTGTTTTTTGACTCGTTTTAATCTATTTAGAATTTCTTTAGCTGATCCAAATTTTTAACATGGTTCGACCTGACAGTTACCCAGTGTTTCTTTTTTTCCGTTTCATAATTATAACCTAAATTTATTTGTATTTTTTCCAAACATCTTGTATTACAAGGTAATACCAGTTGGACTTGTTGCTGATCTACTCCTCTATGAAACTTTTTCTCTTTACTTTATTCCTTTTCAGCTCCAGTTCTCTTTCTTCTTATGGTGCAGCCTCCTTGACCGCACAAAATCAAACCAGCTCATTCACACACACTATGATTTACAATCCACAGCTAGATGTGCCAGAATTGACAAGTTAATACAATAATTAAAGATGTATAATCTTTATTTACATAGCTAGTTTACCGCCTTCATCATTTTTATTGTATTTCCTGCAAATGGTACAAATATCATACTCAGCTGATCCAAAAAAAAAAAATTTGGTTTGACCTGAGAGCAACAAAGTGTTTAGTCACCTAAATCTATTCCTATTTTTTTTTTAAAGCTTGCAGGCCATTTTAAAGTTTGAATTCCTCTGCAAAAAACACAAAGGAAGTTAAGCCTGCCTTGACACTTATATACACATAATTTTTTCCATACAGTCAAAGAAAACACACACCTTTTAAAAGATGTGAACTCCATAGTGGGCAGGTAGTTCATCACGGCAATGCAAACAAATTGCTGTGCGTCACTAATGACGCTTAAAATTGCCTGAAGATCTGAAGTTCTTCCCTCAGCACACAACGACGGGGGAGAACTCTGCAAAGATACAGCTGTATAGTGAATATACATACACAATGAATTTGAAATAACAAATGGGTAATGGTACATATACTGTAAAAATGATATGAATTAATTTATTTGCAGTTATGGCAAAATCAATGGCATTATAAAAAAAATAATTTCTATTTATAGAGCAAGGATCTAATACAGGACCTATTTTGGCTAATTCAGTCCACCAGGCTAATAATTAATAATATGAACAATTACATAAAGTGCAACCATGTGTGTGAACAGTTAAAGGAAAACCAGTTACTCTGTTATTCTGACTTATGATGGAACACTTCTATTGTAATTGTTTTTTCAGGATAGTCCTACCCCCCAATTTATATGGCATGAAGAAGTTTGAGTATAGCTATTATGTCAATGATATAATGGCTATAGCTTTCACATTCACAGATATCACACCAACTAAACACCATTTGGAGATTTAAGAGTGACACTGTAGAGAAGTTGGAGGTCTCATCAAAACACAAACGGAGAGAATATCTTTTAGAAGAACAGTATTTCTTCCTTGAGTAGAGTTTCAGAGACTTACAGAAACTATGCCGAAACACACTAAAACTGTTTATTTTTATATTTGCTACAATTAGCCATAGTGAACACTACAGATGCAAAAGATGGATCTCTTACCGACAGGTAAACACCAGAGTCTGTCCCATTGATTGCCAGCTGCATCGGTGTGTCTTTGTTATAGGCTGTAGTGTATTGGCTGGGCCAGGGAGATGGTATTATCTTGCTGTCACCAAGGAACCAATAGGCTTCAAATATTTTCTCGAGGTCTTCAGCAAGGCACTTACAGTCATATATTACAGCACCGAGCTCCTTCACCTGAGGAGTGAGCAAGAATTATAAACACATGTGAGAGGTGGGTGTGGCACAAAAGTGTTTCATTGTGCGTGTGCGTATATGTGTGTGTATATCAAACGTTTATTAAGACTAATTTAGGACTTACTTGAATTAAAACATTTCTTGTGACTAAAGCTCTTAATTAGGGTTTAGACTTAAAAAAAACTAAAATGTGTATTTTGTAAAATATAGTGTATTTAATTTACATTTGAAAGATTTCATGAAGTTTGTCCCTGTTTTTAATTTTTGTACTGGAGTTACATGCTAATGTAGCCAACAAGATGATTTCACCCAAAACATTATATACTTGCTAGAAATGGCGTTATATCTTCTGTAATCCCATTTGTTGTAAAAGAATAATGGGTATTAGGATATGGTTTAGTATAAATGTAGAAATATGTTAAAACAGATTATTGCATAGTTAAAAATACATTATTTTAAAACAAATTAGATTTACAGTAGTTGGGCCTCCCAGATACAATGCTGCAATACTACAAGTTGGTTTTTTTATATATATCTATTGATTAAAGTAAATTAAAGTAGTAAATTTTAACCACTAAATATGTCTTTCCTGATTACCTCCTGGGTAATGTGGATATTGTGCACATTTAATTTATTGTTAAACTATACCTCTATGAACTATTTCCTCTTTTGTCTTCCTCTTTATCTCTGGGCCTCTTTTTCCTTATAATATATCCTGCTCGAATGCACAAAATTTCATAATTTACATTATGATTTGCAAGGGATAAGCCACAGCTGGGTGTTCATTACACGAATATAATACAATAAAAGTGTGCAATAAACATCTAGCCATGGATTATCCCACTTATATTTTGATCATTGCTCAATTTGTCAAAAGTGCCAAGTTAATATTATCACTTACGTACTAAAAAGTTGCCTGAATGACTAAAATCAATTATTCGTTTTTGTTATTTAAAATAAAGGCCATGAGATCTAGAATTCTGCTCGCACTAATTTATACACGGCGATAGCGTTATGTAAGATTACATTTATTTGAATGAATTTGAATAAATATTTATGAGAAAGATTGCATGTGAGTGAATTTCTGTCTCTACTAATATTCTAGCTGTTGGTGTTAAATCCCAGTGCCATTTTTTTATATTTGTCATTTTAACATTATCTTGTCTTTTGCTCATTTATTGTGTGCCTCAGCGCATTCATCACAATTATAAAAAAAACAAAAAAAAAACAGATTAATTGGAATAATGGTTAACGGCTAATCAAATGAAATGTACCCTTCATGTTTATAGCAATATTACTGGACAAGGGGGATCTAACGAGATCACCAAGTAATCAAATAATTAAAATCTTTTAGTCATCAAATAATCAAATAGTTTAAAAAAAAAAAGGAAAAAAATTAAATGGCCAAAGATCCCACAGAAATATTAAAACAAATCAAGCAAATATCACTAAGTTATTTAAGTTTCATTAAGGATTTATTATACGCTGTATATAATTAAGCCACCTGAGTTAACGATCTCCAGTCCATGTTGGCACTACCAATGTAAACGTGCTTTTTGTCGACCACCCAGAACTTCGTGTGCAGCACCCCGGATGTTAAATCTCTCAAGTTTACATCCCTCACATTAGCACCTTAAAAGACACAACACACAAAAACATCTGTTAAAAGGGAATCGCTATTATTTTCGTTTGGAATAACTTTGTTATTACCTTTCGAAGTAATATAATAAATGCATAGAAAGACAGAGAGGAAAATAAACAGATACACCCAAATGTTCACTCAGCACAGAGTCTGTACTTTGTAATTATTTTTTTCTAGTTTTTCTAGTTTTAGACAGAGTGAGAGACAAGTTGAAACAAGTAATGGCAAACTCGACTTTTTAACAAAAAGAAAATTACAAATTGGTAAAGTAATAATGAGCAGGAGCTGCTAAACACTGTGAAGTTAGAACTCAATTAAGTTCTTTACTGCTCGAACAGCACGTTCTGAGACACACACACACACACACATGCGCACGCGCTGACCTGCATTAATGAGCTGCTGGATATCATGATGTGGCTGTTTGTCTGTAGGAGTGTTCACAGCAATGCGCACAGAGATTTTCCCAGAAATCTGTACAAGTTCCTGGAGAATTTCCTCACCCTATAAAATTACCCACATGCAGAAATTAAATAAATAAATAAAATCCCACAGAATTAAGCCATATGTGACAAGAATTACATTCAATATCTGACAAGCCTGTGGCTAGGTTTATTACAATGTGATGAACTTATGCTAGGCATAATCTATTATTCTGGAAGAAAATGGAAATACATATACAGCAGAGATGGCAAAAGTACACGCAATCTCATGTAGAAGTACATGTACTTATGTTTTAAACTGGCAAAAGTTGAGCGATGACTACACTTTTTCACTCAAGTTAAAATAAAGAAATGTGGGCGTGTGTCAGAGATCCATCAGCCACGCCTCCCTCCAAGGCTTACACTCTCACTCAGCCTCTCCCTGCTCTAATCGCCTACACCAGTTCCCCATTTACCTATCCCCTTTATAAGGTCCCCATTCCCCCTCACTCACTGTCAGATCTACTAGTTGCTACCATAGATCACCCGGACTTCCTACCACTCGTGTTCCCCGTACTTCCATGCTCCTGGCTACCCTTCTTATTAAGCACTCATGATAAGTCTGGGTGTGCATATTGAGTTTAAATAAAGACATTCTGTTGTACTCCCGGTTCCTACACCTGGTCTATCTGTGACAGCATGTCACGCTTGTAACTGGACAAAAGAATTTCAAATTTTGTTATCTAATGACTGTTTCCAGGATCAACAACCACCATATAAAACACAAGCAGAGAAAAGATGATGATGATCAGGTGATCAGGAATGTTTACATCGCTGACTCCCTCTGACTCATCCACGTTAACCTCAGACTTCTTGTTGCCTTCTGCCTTACTCATTGTTAGCTTGGTAGGCTAAATCTGTGGTGTGTAATAGCCAGAAAATGCTACAGCAGCGGTAGATTGAAAAAGACGCACAATGAAAATAAATAGGTTGACTGGCTGAAAACGTCACGCAATGAGAAGAAACATTATTGATCATGTCACCAAATAGATTAAAAGAAGAAGTAAGAAGTAGAACATACATATATTTGTGTAAAAAAAAAGAACTGAAACCAGAACAAATCTACTTAAGTACAGTACAAGTATTTGTACTTCATTACTTCCCATCTCTAAATATACAGTGATAAACGGGCAGATGAACAATATAAAATACTGATACACTCACAATGCATAATTAACACAATAACACAAAAAAGAATATACAGGTAGAAAGAAAGGTAGAAATACTGGTAGACTAATAGAAAGACACACATTCAAAGAGGGCAGACATGTTCAAAGGTATAGAAAATGATACAAACAGAAAGGCAGGTTACAAATTTCAGATTGCATAATTATGCATCATACAACATCACACCAAAAGTATTACCTGATTGGCAGTAGGCTCTTGTGTCTTTGTGTCCTCGTTAGTGAGCGTCCAGTAGAAGGAGGCAATGTCCAGACTGCTCTGTGCCTCTGACAAGAGGCTTCGCCATGCCTGATAGATGGATGGATGACCAACAGAAGAGTTGAATTCCATTCCTACTGGGATACTCTCCAACAGGACCAATCTGTGAACACACACACACACACACACACAGAAACACACAAACAATTTATTATAAACTCATAGCTAAAAAAATAAATAAAAATAAAAAGGTAACATTGTGGTACTATAGTGTTTAAGAAAGATTATGTGACCAAAAACATAAGATGAGAATACAGTTGGAGATGTAGAGATGAAGACATATGTGTGGTTCTTCCTCAAACTCTTACCACAAACTTTGAGCACAAAAATGTATGTCTTGGATATTGTAGAATAAAAATGTTCCCTTTTTTTGAATGCTAACTGCAATTAAGGCCTCCTCACACTATTTACTTTACATAACTAACACCCTTGTGGCTGAGTGAGCACAAATATCCCAACCCAAGTCTAAAATCTAGTGAAACATCTTTTGACATAAGTGGAGGCTAATGGGGATTAAAATATGGAATTGAACGTTCAAATATCAATATGAAATTTATAGTCAGTTGTACACAAACTTTTGTCCATATATCTTAACAAGTGTGCGTCAACAAGGTTTACTTTTTATTTGTTTACTGACCTGCAGGTGTCAGTGCAGGTCTGCATGATGGGAGGATTTTTATTTAGGCCAGATGTTATGATCGAGGGAATAAGAAAGGTTTGGAGGCTAAACAGCAAAAGCACCACAGCTATGAGAGAGGTGATGACGAGAATACACCTGGAATACTACAAATACACACACAAACACACACGGTGTTAAATAGACATAAAATAAGAAAGATTCTAGCAAATTCCAACACTCTTGTTACACACAGATCTCCTGAAAATACTAAATTATACTGATGTATAATCAGAAAATTCTAATCAGTAAATATATACAGTAAATTAATACAGTATGTTTTAGTACCTAGGAATGTGTAAGCTAGTATTGCAAATTTTCTATAATTATCTAGATAGATTTCTCTATTAGATAGTAATTCAGTTAAATGCTATTTAGAAAGTAAGACAATTCAAAGAACAGCAACAATTGGAAAAAAAAGGAACATAATTTCCATGGTCCAAGGTCCATGATACACTTCCACAAAAATGTTTTGTGAAAATAAAGGACTCTTCCTAGAGGGAGGTGAAGGGGAGAAGGGCCTTAGTCAGGGAGGTGACCAAGAACCCTATAGTCACTCTAAAAGACTTCCAGCATTTCTCCGTGGAGAGAAGAACCTTCCAGGAGAACAACCGCCTCTGCAGCACTCCACCAATCAGGCCAGTATGGTAGAGTGGCCAGATGGAAGCCACTTCTCAATAAAAGGCATATGATATCCTGCCTGGAGTTTACCACAAGGACTTTCAGACCATGAGAAACAAAGATTAAACCCTTTGGCCTAAATGCAACACGTCATTACCTGTCTAATAACATCCCTACAGTGAAGCTTGGGGGTGGCAGCATCATGCTGTAGGGATGTTATTCAGTGGCAGGAACTAGGAGACTAGTCAGGATCGAGGAAACGTTGAATGCAGCAATGTACAAAGACATCATTGATGAAAACCTGCTCCAGAGCGCTCTGGACCTTAGATTGGGGCAACGGTTCATTTTCCAACAGAGCAACGACCATAAGCATCCCTGTCCAACCTAATGGAGCTTGAGAGAAGAAGAATGGGAGAAACTGCCCAAAAAAAGGTGTACTAAGCTTGTAGCATCATAGTCCAAAAGACTTGAGGCTGTAATTGGTGACAAAGGTGCTTCAACAAAGTATTGAGCAGAGGTTGTGAATACTTATGTACACTTCTTTCACATTGTCACGTTCTTTCATGTTACAGGCTGTAACATTACAAAATATGGAAAAAGTGAAGCGCTGTGAAAACTTTACGGATGCACTGTAAGAATATAAGAACTCTTTTAACACCTGATAAAAATGTAGACCCAGCATGTCATTCAATAAATATAAACATTATAAAAGCCCTTTTTTTTTTCTTTAATAATGCTTGGTATGCATGATCACCTGAGAACAGTGTAAATATATTTCTTGCCCTTTTTTATATAATCCTGCATTAATTTCTCCTCACTTAATCAAACATAATTCATTTTTTTCTGTAATTTGTCTCTATATTTGAACCTTTTCAGATGCTGTTACACTGATAAATGATAGACATTTTCACTGGCATACCTGTGAGTCTAAATAACTGTCACTTCTACTTCCAAAACCTTTTTTTCTGTTTACTGATCATTTCAACTCTGAGAGCTTTGCCTTAAATGCTGTTTTGTGGGTGTCGCCAAACGCTGTAATTGGCTGTGCATGGGAATGATAAATTGCAGGTGATTACAAAGAAAATCAGCATTTCATGTTCTGGAAAATCAGGCCAATTTTCTTTTAGTTGGTTTCAGTCAACTAGCACAGCTTCAATAAAGCCACAAATGTGTCTTGTTTATGTGTATTTTGTACCTTGTGAGGCTTCAGAAGACTTGACTCCACATCAGCCATCTGAAAGATATTAAACCACCAATTAATCCATAGTTTGTTAAAAAAAAAAAAAAAAAAAAAAAAAAATACTCGCACACTACATTGTTACATTTTTAGAGAGTCCTTAAAAATCTCCTGACAGATTTCAGCTGCAAATGTGTTTATTTGTCAGATTATTTTTAAGGATTACACAAAAAAAACCTCTTTATTTGTCTGTCTAATCTTCATAAATCACATTCTAACATTATATTATAATTATTGACAAAAGCATGCCTCTTTCCTGTTCAAAACTCACGCGACAGTAAGTATGTTTCAACTTCAGATTCACAAGTTGTTTTATATCGTCATACTAATAAATAATCTCAGTGATGATACAGTTAAAGCACTGAACGGTCTCGCACCGCAGTATCTGAGTGAACTTCTGTACCAGTATGATCCTCCAAGCCTACTTAGATCAAAAGGTGCTGGCTATCTGTTGGTTCCTCAAATAATGAAGACTACAGCAGAGGGCAGATCTTTCTTATAAAGCCCCACAGTTATGGAACAGCCTTCCAACCAGTGTTCGGGACTCGGACACAGTCTCAGTGTTCAAGTCGAGGTTGAAAACTTATTTATTTAGTCAAGCCTTTTATCATTAGGTTTTTCTTAGGTAAAGGCTCAGATCTGGAGGGAACTTGGATATAGAGTGTTTGGTGAACTGGGATATCTGTATGCTGTCGTCCCCTCACATTCACACGTTCACTCAGGTTTGTTGACGGTGGTGTGGTGGGTCGTCTCTTATCCCAGAGATCCCTCATGTCTGTGTTACCTTCTGGTTCTCCCTTTTAGTTATGCTGCCACAGCGAGTCTTGCCGGAGTCCAAACTGCACAGTGACATTAACTTTCCTACACCAATAGGGACACTTAATAATCCATATCCTTCTCTTCCCATCACCCTCTCTCTCTCTCTCTCTCTCTCTCTCTCTCTCGGTCGAGTTAAACATGCTCCTGAGGTTCCAGTGACCACTGTTCCTGCCCCTCTCCCTCTGTGGATCTTCACACTTCTGTGCAGCTTGGGACGGTATCTCATCAACACCTTGGGTGGTTCCATGTAATTCCGAAGTAGAACGGGTGCTTTGAGGACGGATTGGACTGTAGTTGGTGTCGGCGGTCTGCTGCACTGACTCGGGAGTGCAGTTTGCTTCTGATCGTCATCACTGTAACCCGCAACATTGTATATCTGCTTCAAATGGACATTTGGTGCAACCCAGATGAGGATGGGTTCCCTCTTGAGTCTGGTTCCTCTCAAGGTTTCTTCCTTATGCCATCTCGGGGAGTTTTTCCTTGCCACAGTTGCTCATCAGGGACAAACATACTTACAAAGAACATATTTACATTTAATCACCACATGATCTGTGTAAAGCTGCTTTGAGACAATGTTCATTGTTAAAAGCGCTATACAAATAAAAATGAATTGAATTGAATTGAGTTACACTAACCATATGGCACTTTTATTCAGAACTGCAAATCACACAAAACTCTACCTTTTCATATGCAACATCAGACTTCATGCTGGCAGACATCAACACATTGGTGGTGAAACAGGAATCAGCACTAAAATAAGATAAAGTTGCAAACACTAATCATTTTATTGCATTCTGCTCTCCATACGTTTATAACTTATTTGTGCAATACCTCACTCCATGTTTACAAAACTGGAAAAGAAAATCCCTATGTTTAAGCCATTTTAAAAGGTACAGAAATAGTTATAGACCAATAATCACTTTACTGCAAATCTTCAGTTATCTAGGAACACATTAAAATATGATTTCTCCACATTCCAATTATACACCAGGGTAAAGAAAGATCTCTCTTAAATCCTTATTACTTTACCTTCAAAATCATTAATTTGTCTTTTTTAAAAGGAGCATTGTGCATATTCTACTCAACAACAAAGCATATTAGTCCTTACATTAGTGGAAATCCACAATTTCTGTTAGAAATCATAATGATAAGAACACTTTTCAATAATCTGTAGCATTTTTGCATGTACAGTGGTGTGAAAAAGTGTTTGCCCCCTTCCTGATTTCTTGTTTTTTTGCATGTTTGTCGCACTTTAATGTTTCAGATCATCAAACTAATTTAAATATTAGTAAAAGATAACACAAGTAAACACAACATGCAGTTTTTAAATGAAGGTTTTTATAATTAAGGGAAAACAAAATCCAAAACTACATGGCCTTGTGTGAAAAAGTGTTTGCCCCTAAACCTAATAACTGTTTGGGCCGCCCTTAGCAGCAACAACTGCAAACAAGTTTTTGCGATAATTGCATTGAGTCTGTTTCAGTGCTGTGGAGGAACTTTGGTCACTCATCTATGCAGAATTGTTGTAATTCAGCCACATTGGAGGGTTTTCAAGCATTAACTGCTTTTTTCAGGTCATGCCACAGCATCTCAATAGGATTCAGGTCAGGACTAAAAAGTCTTCATTTTGTTCTTCTTTAGCCATTCAGAGGTGGACTTGCTGGTGTGTTTTGGATCATTGGATTGGTATTGGATCACGAACAGATGGCCGGACATTCTCCTTAAGGATTTTTTGGTAAACTGCTGAATTAATGGTTCCATTTATTACCTGAAGCAGCAGAACAGCCCCAGACATCACACAACCACCACCATATTTTACTGTTGGTATGATGTTCTTTTTCTGAAGTGTGTGTTAATTTTACGCAAGATGTAATGGGACACACACCTTCTAAAAACTTTTGTCTCGTCAGTCCACAGAGTATTTTCCCAAAAGTCTTTGGGATCATCAAGATGTTTTCTGGCAAAACTAAGAAAAAAAAAATGTATTCTCTCATTTGTTTCTGAATATCTTTGGATCTCAGCATGATGTCTAGCTTTTGAGGATCTTTTGGTCTACTTCACTTTGTCAGGCAGGTTCTATTTAAGAGATTTCTTGATTGTGAATAAGTGTAGAATGTAGAATGGATAGAGAAATTGATCTCGGGTGTGATAAACCACAGTTTTAACAGGGGGGCAAACACTTTTTCCACACAAGGCCATATAGTTTTGGGTTTTGTTTTCCCTCAATAATAAAAACCTTAATTTAAAAACTGCATGTTTTGTTCACTTGTGTTCTCTTTTACTAATATTTAAATTAGTTTGATGATCTGGATCATTAAACTGTGACAAACATGCAAAAAAAACCCAAGAAATCACTGTATATAGTGCTTGTGCATGTTTGTAAAAGCCATTTACAAACTCCTGTTGTTTCTAAACGCACACAGTTTCTGTATATGAAGCGTTTAGTCAGCTTAAAATGCAGAACATGCTTGAGGATGGTTTCTGATGACTGTGCACTCTACAATACACTCCTGAAACACAATACACCCTGAAAGCAGAAGTGATTTTTTTAGTCATAGGGTAAAAAGGATTAAAGAAAGCAAGTGACCTATTTAGTTCTTAGTCATGAGGAATAAGTCCCGTGTTACTGCGGCACATTGTGTCATTTCTAAAATAACAGTTTTAAGGTCATTTAAACATGCAACACACATACATACATACATACATACACATACATACATACATACATACACACACCTTCAGCGTGTCAGGTGCTTTCTCGGCCGCTTTCTCTGAAGCTCCCGGCTTCAATCGCGCACATATGGTGCTCGTTTATCATCATCACCAGCTCCTATTTAAACTTCCACACTCTCACTGTCTGTTATTGTTGGTATATGTTGGTTCACGCCGGTCGTTGTTATCGCTCATGCGTATCCCGGTACGTGCCTTCCCACCGGCACTCTCTCAACGGCTGCGCTTTTCTTCCTAAAGCTGCGCCGCGCCCCTACTAACACTACGAACACTAGCACTAACTAACAGCAGAGATTCACCAGTATACAATACAACACCTGTAGCAGCTGTAAGGCTTGATTTTTCCGCCACTTCATGAGTTCTTCTGCGGCTGCACCGAGATAACCGACGTTAAATGGCAAATTTTTCCCCCCTTGTGCTCGAGATATTAGGGTTCGGCGACATAAAAAAGACATAACCGATAAAAAATGCTTAGACAAAGCGAGATTTGGCGGTTCCACTTCAAAAACGTCGACTTAATGGGGTTGTCGAGATAACCGAGGGCGAGATAACCGGGTTCCACTGTATATTATATATATATATATATATATATATATATATATATATATATATATATATATATATATATAAAACAAGAATGACATTGCAGCATTGGATGTGAGACATTGTCAGTCTCACATCCAAAGCAACCATAAATAACATTATGTTTATTAAATAAATTGTTTTAATTGTGACAGGTTTTTTTTTTTGTCATAAAAGACAAACCAATAGCACTGGTTCTTTGTCCAATGCCAACTTTGTAACTTAAATAACATTGTTCAGTGTGCTATGTATATTTAAGTCTAGTATCCACCACAAACAATTCACATTCTGTTGCATGCTGTATGAAGGAACAGGTTAGGCTAAAAGCATACATTGAGAGGAAGACAGAAAAACTGTAAACACACTATTATACTATTATAATACAATCAAAAATGCCCTTCTCATATATGAGATTTGACACATTACCATGACTAAAAAATTTTACTGGAAAAGTGCTTAAGAAATTTGTGGGTTATACGATATAGCAATGTGTAAAACACTAAATAACAATGTAACTTATTGTCCCAATTATCAAAATAAGAAGCTCACAAGTCAGCACAAGTGACTCGTATCGCATGTACAACGCACGTGAGAAGTGAAAATGAGTGAAGACGCGACACTGACAAAAAGCCTGGTTTAAACAATGATCACTCAGAACAATGACAGATAAACATGTAGTTGAGTGTCTTAATACAATATCGAGCCAAAAATGATGTGTCTCTAAAGATTATTTATTCTTTTTGGATGATTTCAATCTTAAATTGGAGTCACAGTAAGAAAAATAATGTTATGACATTTGATAAACTCAGTCTAGTGTGAAACTGAAAGTTTCTCTTATATGACAGAAAAAAAGGTAGTATAATTAATGCTAGATAACGACAGTCTACTGTGATCATATTACACGTTTATGACTCAATGTCCTATTTTAACACCACACTTTGCCAAAGTTTTCTTTATTTTGTCATTGACACAATGATTCTTCTCACCCAAAGAGAACAACAACAATCATGATGTTTTGAGAGGAGAACAAAAACACTGCTCTAAATATTTTCAAAATGGAAACCAACTTGACTTGGTTCTTATCTTCCTAAACTGTTGCCTACATATGAGTTAGTTCCTTTTATTATTATTTTTATTATTATTATTATTATTATTATTATTATAGACCAAAACAAGTTTTGTACATTGTGTATACAGTTGTATCGAATATATCTTTGAGTTTGTTTACACCACTCAGCTGGGTTTTTTCCTAGAAAGTAAAACCACAGACAAATAGTGCTATTATTAACACCTGTATCTAGGGTTAGGGTTATTAGTTAGCTAGTTATTATACTTTGTACTTTCTGAACATACCAAAATTCAACGTTTCTATCGATGCACATTATAATACACGTTGTTTAATCCAGCACTATTTACAAGAAACAGAGAAAACCTGTACTCATTAAACCTCAGTCTCACCTTTAATGGTGTTTTCCTTTAAAGTAAGCGGTCGGACTGACTAAAGCTCTTATCACAAAAAGCAGAAATAAAACACAACTGAGAAAAGAGAAATGAAAAACAAATGTGTTTAAAGTTTTGCTGCACCAACATTTATGTCTGTTTGGCCTTGTTCCCTCTCTTCCTTTCTTGTGCAAGTGAGATCATGTGACCGAAGTTTAAAGAGCTGACCAATGGGAGGAGAGAAAGCCATGCCGCGTCATACTGCGTTCACTCGATAGAAGAAAATCAATTTTAAGATTTTATGAATGAATAAGAAAATAAGAAATGAATAATAAAAACGAATATTATATATACTAAGTATTTTATTTGGCTTGTCTTCCGTTACTCTCTGCAGTATTTCTTTAAAGTTTATAAAAAACTATTTTATTATGTAGGATTGAGAAGGTCTTCTGAAGCTTCTCCAGCAGATGGCACCAAACGACCTTTGTCTGTTTCTGTATGGCTGGCCAATGAATCTATCAAACTGCGTACGTCATTTCTCTAGTTATCACAATGTTACTGGTTTATTCACTTTCAGGGTCTCAGTGGATCCGGGGTTTGTTCCTGGAAGACTGGCATGAGAAATACACGCTGTATTGGATAGTTCATTACAGAGCACCATATGCATATTCACCCACTGATTATCATCCATAAATCTATCCATTGCATGTATTCATAACATATGCAGACATTAAATTGAAATCCCTGTAAGCAGCAATGCTCCCATCTCTCCTTCAACACCAGAATTACTAGGTTGTGTTGCCAAAATGCCTGAATTACCACTACCTGAAACTTCTTACTTTATTTCACGACTGCTACAGGTCTTCACACTTTCCCTTTCATCTTTAACACATTTTAACAAGCAAACAAACAAACAAACAAACAAACAAAATCTAATGTTGCCTTCTAATCCATTGCTGATTTGGTCCTTTTATATTGTCCATACTTTAGATTTCTTTTTTTTCTGAACGTATTTAACTGTTTCATGTTTGTTTATGATATCCTTATTATAGAATACACCGCTTAGATTAAAATAGATCGAATACATTTTTTTTTAAAGAAAAAGTAATAATATGATTTCTTTTAATAGAAAGGCAGATTGTAAAGGCCATTATGGTTGAATAAATATAAATTAAATGTGGCAGTTTATAATATACTTTGTTTCATATTTATTTTTTTTACATAATATAGTTAACATTGGTCAATTCTTATGCCACTTAATCTTGGTGACATTGTTGTGCTCACTTAAAAAATTGTTTACATAAAATAAGAAATAAGAAAGAGAAGCAAATGGTGCCAGTTGGGAGATAGTGTACCACTAGTTGTT